>NC_082690.1:30939094-31242477 GCF_949987515.2 Delphinus delphis | reverse complement strand
TACAAAGCTAGAAATCAACTTCAGAAAGAAAAATGGGAAAAGAACAAACATATAGAGACTAAGCAACATGCTACTAAAAAACCAATGGGTCAATGAGGAAATCAAAGAGGAAATCAGAAAATACCTTGAGACAAATGAAAATGGAAACAAAACACTCGAAAATCTATGGGATGCATCAAAAGCAGTTCTAAGAGTTGATACTGATACAGGCCTTCCTCAAGAAACAAGAAAGATCTCGGTCTTCCCTGGTGGCACAGTGGTTGAGAGTCTGCCTGCCGATGCAGGGGGCACGAGTTCATGCCCCGGTCCGGGAAGATCCCACATGCCGCAGAGCGGCTGGGCCCGTGAGCCATGGCCGAGCCTGCACGTCCGGAGCCTGCGCTCCGCAATGGGAGAGGCCACAACAGTGAGAGGCCTGCGTGCTGCAAAAAAAAAAAAAAAAAAAAAAAAACTCAAATAAACAGCCTAACATAGTACCTAAAAGAATTAGAAAAAGAAGAATTAGCAAAGCCCAAAATCAGCAGAGGAAAGGAAATAATAGAGATCAGAGGGGAAATAAGTAAAATAGACATAAGAAAAAAACAATAGAAATGATTAATGAAACCAAGAGCTGGGTTTCTAAAAAGATAAACAAAATTGATAAGCCTTTAGCCATGCTCACCAAGAACAAAAGAGAAGACCCAAAAAAATAAGAAATGAAAGAGGAGAAATAACAACCAATACCACAGAGATTTAAAAAAAAAAAAAATCACAGGAGAATACTACCAACAGTTATATGCCAACAAATTGGACAACCTAGAAGAAATGGATGAATTTCTAGAAGTATACAGCCTGCCAAGACTGACTTAAGAAGAAATAGATAATTTCAATAGACCAGTCACTAGTAGTGAAATTAAATTTGTAATAAAAATACTCCCAGCCAGCAAAAGTCTAGGACTAGATGGCTTCACAGGGGAATTCTACCAAACATATAAAGAAGAACTAATACGTGTCCTCTAAATCTATTCCCCAAATTCAAGAGGATAGAACATTCCCAAATTCATTCTACAAGGCCACCATTTCTCTGATAACCAAAAGCAGCCAAAGACTACTACAAGAAAGAAAATTACAGGCCAATTGATGAATATAGGATGTAAAAATCCTTAACAAAATATTAGCAAACCAAATCTAACAATATATAAAAAGGCTCATACACCATGATAAAATGGGATTTATTACAGAGTCACAAGAATGGCTCAACATTTACAAATCAATCAATGTGATACACCACGTTCCCACAAGAAAAGGCACAAATCAAATTATCATCTCAATAGATGCAGAAAAAACATTTGACAAAATTCAACATCTGTTCGTGATAAAAACTCTCATCAAAGTGGATATAGAGAGAACATACCTCAACATAGTAAAGGTCATTTATGACAGACCTATAGCCAGCATCATACTCAGTGGTGAAACAATGAAAGCCTTCTTCTAAATTCAGGAACAAGACAAGGATGCCCACTCTCACTACTTCTATTTAACATATTATTTGAAGTCCTAGCCACAGTAATCAGACAAGAAAGAAATAAAAGGCATCCATATTAGAAGGGAAGAGTTAAAACTTTCACTATTTGCAGATGACATGATACTGTATATATAGAAAACCCTCAAGTCTCCACCCAAAAACTGTTAGAACTAATAAATGAATTCAGCAAAGTTGCAGGATACAAGATTAATATACAGAAATCTATTATGTTTCTATACAATAATAATGAGCTATCAAAAAGAAAAAGTCAAAAATAAATGTTTAAAGTCACATCAAAAAGAATACCTAGGAATAAAGTTAACCAAGGAGGTGAAAGACCTATGATCTGAAAAGTATAAAACATTGATGAAGGAAACTGAAGAAGATTCCAAACAATGGAAAGATACTTGTTGTTCTTATGATTTTGTTGAAATGAATATACTACCAAAAACAATCTACAAATTTAATGCAGTCCCTATCAAAATACTCATGACACTTTTCATGGAACTAGAACAAGTGATCCTACAATTGAAATGGAACCACAAAAGACTCCAAATTGCCAAAGAAATCTTTTTTTTTTTTTGGGGGGGGCATGCCACTCGGTATGCAGGATCTTACTTCCCTGACCAGGATTGAACCCATGCCCCCCTACAGAGTCTTAACCACTGGACTGCCAGGGAAGTCCCTGCCAAAGCAATCTTGATAAAAAAGAGCAAAGCTGGATATATCATCCTTCTAGACTTCAGACTATTCTGCAAACCTACAGTAATCAAAACAGCATGCTACTGGCACAAAAACAGACACATAGATCAATGGAACAGATTAGAGAGCCCAGAAATAAACCCCCACACCTGTGATCAATTAATACACAACAAAGGAGGCAAGAATATACAGTGGAGAAAAGACAGTCTGTTCAATAAGTGGCACTGGGAAATCTGGGCATCTACATGTAAAACAATGAGATTAGAACATTACCTCACACCATATTCAAAATAAACCCAAAATGGATTAAACTTCTAAATGTTAGACATGAAACCATAAAACTCCTAGAAGAGAACATAGGCAGAACACTCTTTGACATAAATCGTAGCAATAGTTTTTGGATCTGTCTCCTAAGGCAAAAGAAATAAAAGTAAAAATAAACAAATTGGACCTAAGAAAACTTAAAAGCTTTTGCACAACAAAGGAAACCATCAGCAAAATGAAAATACAACCTAAGGAATGGGAGAAAATATTTGCAAATAATGCAGCTGACAAGGAGTTAATAACCAAAATATACAAACAACTCATACAACTTAATATCAAAAGAAACAAGCAATCCCATCATCCTGAAGCAATAGCAATAATGACTTCAAAACTCCCTTCACATGTGATTTATGTAAAAGCGTATTTCCCCCTTGAACCTTCTCCCCTCTTTCCATCCTGCTTACACCACACAAATCCAAGTGGTCCTACTATAAAGTCAGATGGAAAAACCCTGGTCTGTATCAGGAAGAAAAGATCTGCTAACACCACCTGCTATTAAAATTCTTTAATAGCATCCCCCCAAACAAGTTAAATAAAATTAAAAATGTAATTTCTCAATACACTAGCCACATTTAAAGTTCTCAATAGCCATATTTGGGTAGTGGCTGCCATTTTGGACTGAATGAAAATATATTTATCTCTGTAGAAAATTCTGTTAGACAATGCTGACTAGGCTTCTTGGTGGGAAACAGTATTTTATGGTTAAGTTCAAACTCTTTTTAAAAACAAATTTGGAATATCATATCATATATAGTCTATCATTTTTAAGAAGTTAGATGCAATGAAAGAGACACTTCCAAAAACATACTGAAAAAAATTTAGTTTCTTTTTAGTGCTTTGGGAGATATTCAATTGATAGTACCTCAGGAGCATATTATAAATATCATATTTCAGTTCAGCTAGTAAACATTTATTGAACCCCCATTATGTGCCTGCATTTGAGGATGATGGTCAAAACAGAGGATGTAAAAATTAAAGACCCTATCCTCAAGATACCTACACAACCTTGAAGAGGAGACTGACATAACAAGTTAACTTTAAAAACTTAGTGTGAAATCCGAGGTATTGTGCATAGCCTAAGATATCTGATTACTTGTACATTATAAATACTTCAATTTTAAATAAATAGGAATGTGTATATCTTCTATAGCTATTCATATTTTAATTCCTGAAAATGATCTCTTTCTGACATTTGATGCTTTATTTTCACAGGGCTGTGGTCTGCTCTGTGGATAGCCTTAAATTTGTGGCCTCATGGAAAGGTCGACTGCAAGAAGCAAAGCTGCAAATTAAGGTATTAGAATAATTTTAGATGTTTATCTGAGTCAAAAATTATGTAATTACCAACTGTGATAAAGAGATTTTGCTCCAATCTCAAAGTCACCTATCTCTATAGTGTAAGGTCAGCAGAGATAGATTATATTACCTGTGTGAAAAATCAAAATAAGTTAAGATTTAACATGAAACAACCTGTACAAGATACAACATGTTCTAATGCAAAACTAAGAATCTTAGGAATATAACATAGTATTTGAAAATATAACTTCGGTAAAAAATGATATAAATCTTGAAGTTCTGTTAGGTTACCTGTTCTAACATTCAAGTCAATAAATATTTGCTATACAATAAAGTATGTATAAAATGTGTGAAAAATTTAGACCAAATCTTGTCCTTAGGGAGTTTACAGTTGGTGAGTATATTAGTTCACTATTAAAATCAAGCCAACTATGTTAAAAAAAAATTAAGCCATCTTTTGCAGTATAAATTTTCCTAGGTAGCTTTTCTGCTAAAAATGCATTACTCTTGCAATAATAGATAATATAGATAACCATTCAAATATTAATAACAAAACTAATGAAATGCTTCCCCCAGCAACTCCAACCTTCTTCCATGTCATTGGCATTCTCTACCATTCTTTCCCATTCTCACACATAGAATTGCCCTCTTAACTTTTTTCCACTGCTAATATAAGATGCTGCATGTTGTAGTACGATTATCTCTATACATCTGTGTTGGTCTGTCTTATGATACTGTAATGACATTGAAGATAAAGACTGTCTTATCCATCTTCAGATCCCCAGTATCTAGTTCAGTATATTACATATAATTAAAATAAATGTAAAACCATAGTTCTTTAACTTAGTTAACCTTAGGCAACTGACTTTTCAGAAGTTCTATTTATATAATTCTAGTTCTCAGGTCAACAATTTTCTTTTCATATCACTACTGCTTTCTAACATACTATATAATTTATTTATTATATTTGTTGTTTGTTGTCTGTCTTATTCTACTGGAATGTAAGTCCCATGAGCGTAGTCACTTTTTTTCCAGTTTTGTTGTATCTCAGATACCTCAAACAATACCTCGTACATAATAAGCGCTCCATTAAAACCTTGTTGAATTGTTGAGTTGAAGGCCAACAATAGGAGAGGCACTATAATAGGCATTATTAACATCAGCTGTAATGGTATAGTGTGCCAGAAATTTGATCATTAACAATAAGCTAGGTCTTTGTTTCTCTTTTGGCTCTATAGATTGCTATAAAATTCTCCATTGAAGCTGAAGAAATTAGCAGGTTCTCTTTCATCCTTTACATTTTATTTTAACCTTAGCCTCTAGCCCATAGAGCTACCTTAGCTATTATTGGTGCACATAAACTGTTGCCTAGCTGTTAAGGAGAGGGAGGGAATACATGATGTATAATCCAGGAATCATGCAGTTTACCTGGTTGTGTGGTCTCTTAGCAGCTGTGAAGCACACACATAATATGGTAGTATCATTGTTTAGGTATATTGATATAAAAAACAAGGGAAATGAGTTTTATTTTGTGTCAAGGTGTGTTCATATTTCCAGAACTATTTCGCTCCTGTTCTTACAAAATAGAAATAAAATTATCTACAACCAGAAAACCCCAAGCATATATGTTATGTTTTATAGATGGGGAAAAAAAGGCTGGCAGTTAATAAAACAAGATTCTAGGGCTTCCCTGGTGGCGCAATGGTTGAGAGTCCGCCTGCCGATGCAGGGGACATGGGTTCGTGCCCCAGTCTGGGGAGATCCCACATGACACGGAGCGGCTAGACCCGTGAGCTATGGCCGCTGAGCCTGCGCGTCCGGAGCATGTGCTCCACAATGGGAGAGGCCACAGCAGTGAGAGGCCTGCGTACCGCAAAAAAAAAAAAAAAACAAAAACTAAAACAAGATTCTAATCTTAGTTCTCCAAAACAGAGCCATGTGACTTTTAAAAACAATAAAGCAGTCTGAGCCTTTGTTGTCTCTTTTATCAATGGATGTAAATAATAACTTCCTTGACATGTTTATTATGAGGGTCTCTGAAAACCTATGTGTGTGTGTGTGTTTTATTATTTCTTTTAACTTAATTTGGATTAGGTTTCATTAGGCAATATTTATTTTTTAATTAGAAACAAAGTGTATTTTAATAAAAGTTCTCTGCTCTTATCCAGTAAAGCAGAATTCTTTCATTTGTCATTTGACATTCATGAAAGCTACTATATTGTTAAAAACCAAAATATTCATTGGTCAATATATTCAGGAACATTATAAGTTTGATACAATTATATCTTACACCTTTAAGTTAAAAAAGCCATCCCTGGGCTTCCCTGGTGGCGCAGTGGTTGAGAGTCCGCCTGCCGCTGCAGGGGACACGGGTTCGTGCCCCGGTCTGGGAGGATCCCACATGCCGCGGAGCGGCTGGGCCCGTGGGCCATGGCCGCTGGGCCTGTGCGTCCGGAGCCTGTGCTCCGCGATGGGAGAGGCCACAGCAGTGAGAGGCCCGCATACCGCAAAAAGAAAAAAAAAAAAAAGAAAAAAAAAAAAGCCATCCCTACACATGAGATTTGAGGTAATTCAACAGAATTTTTCCTCTCTTTGGCCCCTCATTCATATGAGCTATAGAAGCACATTTCCTAATTTCTTACCTGCAGTTCCAGATATATTTATCAGATACAAAGTTTTTGTAAGCCCCTCACTGTTTGCACTTGGCAAAATCAGCAAGTTAAATAATTCATTTATGTTCCTCTTAATCAAATTTTTCAGCAAAAGGATTATTTTGATAGGAGAATATTGGATTTGAATTATATTTGAATTTTACTGTCACTGCAGAATTTAATTTATTTTGAATATATTTCAATCTCTACCACCCTAGACTGAATTAAACCAGTGAAATGTTCAAGCAAGGCTATAGTTCCCACACCAATCAATATTTCAACCCCCTAGACCAGCTTAAGGGAACATGTATGTACATTGATTTTTTTAGATCCTGAACATGGCCCTCTAAACTTTCCTCACTACCATTATTGATTTATTATTTGTTAAACAGCAGTTGTGAAACTTAGTACTGGAAAATGTGTAAATCAAGCACCCGTTCAGCTTGCGTTCTAGATCTTGCCCAAGGCTGTGAAAGTTTTGCCCTGGCAAATCTGGGTAGCTTCCAGCTCCCTCCTTGACTGCTGATGCTGCCAAACACAAAAGGCAAAAACAAGTCTTTTACCTTGGCAAATCAGGCTTATTAAAAACATTTTAGTCTTGTTAATAATGCACAATTCCCTAGGATACCTGAAAGCTGCTGCTCCTTTGGGACCTGGTAGAGTCATATAGCCGCATATGCTTGCCAGTTCATTTCGGCTGCTTCATGCCAGACTAGAGTCTGCCCATATACCAAGTGGTTATTATGCTATTCATATTTCAGTTCCCTCCCTTGTAAAGCTTACCAGGAAATAGAAGTTAAAACAATGAAGAAATTAGACATTTAGACATGTGAGGGTTCATGAGGAGAATGGGTTCATCAGAATTGGGAGTTATGAACTTTAGACACATCCTCCCCAAATGAGTATAAGTAGCTAATCAGTCCAGCAGTGGACAGTCTACCAAAAAAGAAATCCTTAAATAGTTCATTTTAAGACATATATTTCTGATAGTTTTCATTTTAAAACTGAGCACTTAATGTGAATACGCTTATATAGTCATTATAAAGTAGAGATTGTTTTTAAATCATGGGGGAACTATAAGAGTGCTTAGTAATATAATTTTCTCTAAAAGTCAATCTCTAAAATGAGTTGGTATGTGCAAACTAGTACAATATAAAACCAGTTCAACAAAAAAATGATTTTTCTTAAGAACTTATGTAACTACAGCAACCAGAGGTTTTAAATCTATTTGATATTCTTGTAGCATTAAATGCTTTGAGTGTCTTACTATGTTTCCACCAGTTTAAAGGACTTTTAATTCTTAGTTGACTATACTGTTTAGGTAGCCTTGCCAATTTAATGCTGTCTTCTCATGCTCTGCAAATATAGCAGGAAGCTGAAAACTGGCTCAAATTTCCTGTTTTGAAAGTCTTTCTGCTACGAAACATTCCGACTTTACTTGACACTACTGAAAAAAAGTCAGTGTGCTGGTATTACGTACTAAGTTCCATCAACGGTTCTACTCCTTCCCCGGCTTTCAAAAACTTCCAAGAAACCTGTTTGTATTACTTTCCCTAGAACGCTCTCCTTCTTCAACCTATATCAAACCACATATGTAATTTTATATTTTCTAGTAGTTACATTAAAAAAAGTAAAAGAAACAGATACAAATAATTTTAATATTATTTTATTTAACCTAATATATACAAAATATTGTTGCTTCAACATATAATAACTATTTTAAAATTATGAATGTGATATATTTTACTTTCCTTTTTATTGTATAAAGTCCTTGAAATCCATCATATATTCCATATTTATGGCACATCTCAATTCAGACTAGTAACATCTCAATGCTCAATAGTACATGTGGCCATGGCTACTGTATTGGATAGTAGCTCTAGACAGAGAAGGTAATTCCCTAGAGAAAATTTAAATATTCTCTGATCTTCAAGTTTTTTCCAAATTTTTGTAGTATTTTTCCTTATTAAACAATTGCAAACAGATACAGAAGGAGAGAGAATAGTAAAATGAATCTCCATATGCAGAGTTTTCAAGATTTAGAAACATTCCTTCTTTTTCTCTTTTTGATTGTCTTTGCTGAAGCAATTCCAGACATTGTTTTGTTTTACTCCTCCATTTCTCAAAAAAATTTTTTTCTTAAATAAACACAATATATTATCACACATATAAAAATTAACAATAATTCCTTGGCATCATTTAATACTCAGTTCATAACAGTATTTACCACTGTCTCAAAAAAAACTCTTTTCCAATAGTTTGTTCAAATGAGAGTCAAGGTCCAGACACTGTGTTTGGTTATTATGTACCTTATGTCTTTTCACATCTAGATGGGGTTCCTCTTATTATTTCATACCACTGTTCGTTACAGAATCAAGGTTACTTCTCTTATAGAATGATCTACAGTTGATATTCATGTCTTGGCTTCCTTGTGTTATTATGTAACTTTTGTTCTTCTGTCCCTCGTTTCTTATAAAATGGAAGTAGTTGTAGATGAAACAAATTTTTCTAAATCTGTTATTCCTTCTGCATTTATTAGCTGAAATTTTCTTCAAAGAAGCCTAATCAGCTAGGTCTATGTGGTTACCTAGATACCATGGAATTTTATATAGAAAATAAAGGATAAATGCTTTTTTAAAAAAATTTAAACTAGGGATATTCAGAATATGGTGTTGATACACTGTTTCCCACAGTGTTCAATAACATTTCTTCTCTGTTTTTAAGTATCAGTGTGAACTTCTTATATTTAATGTGCTTCTGTAAATTGCATTTATTAATTTATTATTCTTTTTCATGTGCAGTATCCCTAGTCTTTGACTTATGTGTAGAGCCTCCTCATGTTGACCTCTGTATCTTATTTTTGGTAAAGTTTTATAGTGAAGCATAATATCATACAGTAAGTTGCACAAATCTTAAGAATACAACTTTATGAATTTTTTAATAAGCAAACAGACCTATGAAACCATTATGCAGATTAATTTTAATATTTTAGGACACTTTTTCCTCAAAATTTCTTTTTATAATTAAATGGACCTAACACATTCAGTACAAACTTTATTTTTCTTTCATTCTAAGAGATATACTTAATATATCCCCCTAGATATTTGTCTACCCATTTTTCTTTCCTCCTTTTATATATTATATTGTATAATGTATTCTGATTTTAAACAGTTGAGAACTTCAGGTGAAGATGGCCCAGGGAGCTAATGATTCATCCTGTCTGCTCCGGATAGATATATAATGATAAAAAAAATATAAAAAGAGGAAACCACAAACATCAGTATTTCATTGCATCAGAAGCAGGACAAAGTAAAATTGTGACTAAGTCTGAAAGTACAGGTCTTGAGCTCCAAGTCCAGAAGTAGGAAGCAATGAACAGTATGGCCCCAGCAGAGTGAAAGGAATTAGTGGTGCTATATGTGAAATGGAGACTGAAACAAGGGTCATTGCTTAAATCCAGGACTGAGATTAGGCTCTCCAGCTCTCCAATAAAAGGAGACTGAATAAAGTTATTGGCCTAAGGGAGCTGAAAGATAAAGGCATAGAGTTAATATTAGATATTGAGCCACACTAACCACCAGATCAATAGCTTAGAACTGCAATATCCCCAACACCTGCAGAATAGAACCTCCAAACTGGCATTGTAAATTTTATAGCTATGTAGATTTGGAAATGTCACTATAGAGGTAGAGGTATGTGGGAGAAAAATAAAATACCCCTCAAGATGAACCTAGAAACCCAAATCCAAATAAATGGGGAAAAAATCTAATCCTAGAAAAGAAAATGAGCAAAATCATTAGGTTAATCAACATCTGGTCATTTCATTTATTATTACTTTTGGGAAACTCTGATAAAAAATGTTAAAATATTTATTTTAGTTTCCGTAAACAGTTGTAAGAAAGAATAACTTTCACTAAAAAAATTATCAGAACTCACAGAATAGAAACAGGCAGAAATATATATTTCTATATATATATATATATATATATATATATATATATATAACTATATATTAAATATACTGAAAATAATTTCAAATATATGACTGATAACAATAAATATAATATTTTAAATTGAAGTATAGTTGAGTTACAATTTTGTGTTAGTTTCAGGTATACAGCACAGTGATTCAGTTATATATATATTTTTTTCAAATTATTTTCCATTAGAGGATGTTAGTGAATATAGTTCGCTGTGCTATAGAGTAAATCCTTGTTGCTTATCTATTTTATGTATAGCAGTTTGTATCTGTTAATCTTATACGCCTACTTTATCTCCAACTCCCTTTCCCCTTTGGTAAGTATAAGTTTGTTTTCTTTTTTTTTTAATTTATTTTTTATACAGCATGTCCTTATTAGTTATCTGTTTTATACATATTAGTGTATATATGTTAATCCCAATCTCCCAGTTCATCCCACCGCCAGGCCCCCCCCCCACTTTCCCTCCTTGGTGTCCATACGTTTTTTCTCTACATCTTTGTCTCTATTTCTGCCTTGCAAACCGGTTCACCTGTACCATTTTTCTAGATTCCACATATATGCGTTAATACATGATATTTGTTTTTCTCTTTCTGACTTACTTCACTCTGTATGACAGGCTCTTGGTCCATCCACGTCTCTACAAATGACCCAATTTCGTTCCTTTTTATGGCTGAGTAATATTCCATTGTATATATGTACCGCATCTTATTTATCCATTTGTCTGTCGATGGGCATTTAGGTTACTTCCATGACCTGGCTATTGTAAATAGTGCTGCAATGAACATTGGGGTGCATGTATCTTTTTGAATTATGATTTTCTCTGGGTATATGCCCAGTAGTGGGATTGCTGGGTCATATGGTAATTCTATTTCTACTTTTTTAAGGAACCTCCATACAGTTCTCCATAGTGGCTGTATAAATTTACATTCCCTCCAACAGTGCAAGGGGGTTCCCTTTTCTCCACATGCTCTCCAGCATTTGTTATTTGTAGACTTTCTGATGATGTCCATTCTAACTGGTGTGAGGTGATACCTCATTGTAGTTTTGATTTGCATTTCTCTAATTAGTGATGCTAATTAGAGCCTTTCATGTGCCTCTTGGCCATCTGTATGTCTTCTTTGGAGAGATGTTCATTTAGGCATAAGTTTGTTTTCTGTGTCTGTGAGTGTTTGTTTTGTATACAGATTCATTTGTATTATTTTTTAGATTCCATATATGTGATATCATAATATTTGCTTTTCTGTCTGACTTATTTCATTTAGTATATTCTTTAGGACCATCCATCTTGCTGCAAATCACAGTATTTCATTCTTTTTATGGCTGAGTAATATCCCATTGTATATGTATACCACATCTTCTTAAGTCAGTTGTCTGTTGATGGGCACTTGGGTTGTTTCCATATCTTGACTATATAGTTCTGTGATGAACATTGGGGTGCATGTATCTTTTCAAATTAGAGTTTTCATCTTTTTCATATATATGCCCAGGAGTGAGATTGCTGGATCATATGGTAACTTTATATTTAGTTTTTAAGGAATCTCCCATTCTTCACAGTGGCTGCACCAATTTACATTCCCACCAACAGTATGAGGGTTCCCTTTTCTCCACAACCTCTCCAGCATTTATTATTTGTAGACTTTTTGATGATACCCATTCTGAAAGGTGTGAGGTGATACCTCATTATAGTTTTGACTTACATTTCTCTAAAATTAGTGATATTGAGTATCTTTTCATGTGCCTGTTGGCCATCTGAAAGTCGTCTTTGGAGAAATGTCTGTTTAAGTCTTCTGCCCATTTTTTGACTGGGTAGTTTGTTTTTTCAATATTGTGTTGTGTGAGCTCTTTGTATATTTTGTATATTAACCCCTTGTTGGTACATTGTTTGCAAATATTTTCTCTCATTCTGTAGCTTATCTTTTCATTATGTGATGGTTTCCTTTGCTGTGCAAAGGAAACATTTAATTCACCGTTAAATCCAAGTTAAATTCAAGTTAAAATAAGAAGTATTCAAGGAATTCAACATTGTATATGAAATAAATTAATGGCTTTAATCCTGTTTTTAGTGAGCAAAGTCACTACTATTACTGTTACCCCTTTTGAGTCTCACCTCAAAGAATTGAATCAGATTGATCTTAAAATAGCCTTTTCAAAGTAGGTTGGGGTCATGGTAGTTAGTTATTTGAAATATATTTATGCAATTGTGGTTGGCCTGATACATACTGCCCTTAATAAATGGTTTTGAAACTATAAACAGAACGAAATATGTGTGAGGGTTTTTTTTTGAGTTTTTGTTGTCATTGTTGTTTTGTTTTTTTATTTTCTTACTTTTGCAACTGCCCCTCTGTTTCAGATGTTTTAATCAGAGGTTTCAAGTGTGAATAACATCCAAGTACAGATTCTTTTCCTTTTGCTTTAATGATTTTGTGCTGTTCCTATTCTGTTAAATTGAAAGCTATGCATTTATAAGCAAAACAAGAATAGTTAGAGGAAATGGTATTACAGCAAGAGATGCACATTTAGATGCCTTTCACTTAATTATTTGCGTTCAACTCAAATAGTATATTTGTACAGATGTCAAGAAGCAGCCTTGACAATGCTGTTCTTTTAAAATAATGTAAACAGACATAACCCCTATGGTTACCAAAGGGGAAAGAGGGAGAAAGGGATAAATTAGGAGTTTGGGGTTAACATATACACACTACTATGCATAAAATAGATGACCAACAAGGACCTACTGTATAGCACAGGGAGCTATACTCAATATTTTGTAATAACCTATAAGGGGAAAGAATCTGAAAGAAATAGGTATATATGTATGTATAACTGAATTACTTCACTGTACACCTGAAATTAACACAATATTGTAAATCAACTATACTTCAATTAAAAAAAAGATTAAAGTAAAAGAAAAGAGAGATCAGGTGTTGATATAGTTAATATTTTCAAATGTCTCTCTTGTGGAAATAAAGAAAATACTGGAATTCAAAAAAATGTCTACTTGAAAAAATAAAATAAAATAATGTAAACAAATGAGCTCTGATCTCAGTAATTATTTCTTTGCATCCAAGGGATATGTGTCATGCACAATAAGGTACTAATGACTAAGATAGACTTCTAACAAACTTTTAATAGAAAAGTATGAAGTTTGCCCCATAAGTATATATGTTAAGTATAAATAGCATTTTAATATGGCTTATCATTTAAAGGAGGTGAAAAAGAGAGTGGAAGTACAGTATTGATCAAATTAGAAAGCATGCTCTAACACATCGCCTAGCTGTTTGATGTATAAATGAAGTGATAGATAGACTCAGTTATCTAGGACAAATTTGGGAAATATTTTGCAAAATCAAATATAAGCAAAAATTTTTTGATTGAAATTATTTAAATAATTTCCAATCAAACCTTATTTTGCCTTATTTAATGGATACACTATATGAAACAATTCTAAATGTCTAGAAATTTGAATATGGATTAGATTAAATGAACAGTAATAGCTAATACTTATTGAGCACTTGCTGTATATCAGGCAATTCCAAGTATTTTAAATATAATGTTAGAGGGGATTTCTTATTTCCTGCTCCTATTGTTTTTTTCTGCATGGAGGAATATTTACTAAGGTTCATACTCCTAGACACTCTCTGCCTTCTACCTGACTCCTTCCTTTCCAGGAAAGGTGTCAGATAAAGGTGTTTATCTGACTGAGTTTGAGTCAGAAACCCAGGGCTGAATACTGTGCCTTCCTATGCTTTTCTTTTGGGTGTACACATTCTGCTCTGCCCCTTCAAGGCAGTCTCTGCACCTGGTGCAGCTGGCTCCTTAGCTTAGTACTGTCATAACTAGAGGTTAAGCCTTCCAAATTCTTGTGTTTAGTGTTGATATTAGCAAGTCCATTTGCCTGGAGACCTGTTATATCCTCCAAACTATCTTTTTCAGTAATAAAGGTAATATTTTGGGCCTACCTGTTTTTTCACCTTCCATTGATGCAGAATTCCAGATGGAACAAGGGTACCATTTGTTGATACTACTCCAATCCTTGATATATTATCATTTTATTATATAAACAACAGGGTATCACTTTTTGAAGTTCTTATGTTTTCATTTTTTTTTACTTTACATTCCAAAGTAGGGGAATGATAGAGGGTATAGAGAGAAAAGGAGAGATTTAAAAGATTTTATTGGAAGTGGCTGGACTTGATAGTTGATGGCATGTGGGAAGTTCAGGAGAAGGAACCAAGAATGTCTCCCAGGTGTCTGATTAAGCAACTACATGGTCAGTAGTGCCAATTACTGAAATAGGCTCCAGAGAATAGTATTTCTCCTCCCTCCTACCCCCTGGTTAGAAGAGGAAAATGATGAGTTTATATCTGTATATGCATATTACATAGTCAAGTTGTGACACTATCAGTGGGGGGACTACATTTACAAATTTCTGTAAAGACCAGTTGAGTGCAGAACTCAATGAAATTTCTAGAAGAAGCCTTAGAAGAATTATCTTGCAGAGATTTTCTAGCACTGAAATTAGCAAGTACTCTTTAAATTTTAATTTACATTTCTTCAAGGCAATACTTCAACACCCCTGAAGTGGCCTGTATAACATCACATTAGTAGTATAGTAGAAAGAATATTGAACTTAGGAATTCAATAATTCTATTTTTAATCCCATCTCTTTCACTGACAAACAAGTTGCTTATCTTTTCATGGTAAAGAACCCTATTATAAATTTAGCTAATCAGAACTATTTGTCAAGGCATACTCTACTAGTACCTCCTCGTCCCTAAACCATTCTCTAGTTATAACTGGAAATGATTTCAACACTTCCAACTTAAAGTGTTCCCTTGACTCTAAAATTCTATAGTATGTTAACTTAAAAGGTACTATACAATATTTATAAGATTGTTTACATTGTCTATCAAGTTTAAATTGTGAGACTATAGATGGGAGTCTGAATGCAAATGGAGGCTCTATGTTTGTTGCCTTTAGATAAACTCAGGGTAGATTAACACTACAGAAACGAAAAGAATGAACACTTTTAAAGAAATATGAAACTAATATTACCAAAATAATTATATTTTTATTTTCATAACTTTATAAATTTACACTAAGTTTAATTTAGAATAAGAGATGAACTCTTTCTCCTTTTTTATTCTTCTTTCAGCTCTGCATGACATGTCAAGAATTTTTTCATTAACCTTTCCAAATTTTGTTCTATTTTTTAGAAAATGATGTTGGAATTCCAAGCAGGTAGCACATGTTCTTTTTCTCTAGTATGCTTTTCTTTCCCCCTCCTGGAAAAAGAGTAACTTTTTGGCTTTTGTCGTTATATGTCCATTAATCTAATGCCAAGACATATGCAATTGTATAACTAATGACATTTATAAGTCTGTTTTTCCAAAATACTTGCTAAAATTGAGGATTCAGCCTAAAGGAAGCTCACAGTGAACATTGGTTCAGGTCTTCACCTACATTATTATCAAACAAAATACCATGATCTTTGTTTTCACATTGTTTGGAATGAATAGTCACAATGAAAATTGTTGCCTTTCTTCTGAAGATATACTATAGTAACTCCTGCCATTTCAGCCTTTAATACATATTTTAATGGTTTATATGTTTCTATGACAGATCAGTGGCTTATTACTGGAAGGATGCAGTTTTGATGGAAATCGACTTTCTGAAAATCAGCATGATTCTCCTAGTGTATCATCAGTTCTCCCTTGTTTTATGGGCTGGATTCCACAGGTAATACATTTTTAACAGGAACAAGTTTTAATTTAATCAATTCATTTTTAGATTTTATCTTTTCAATAAGATATAATTGGCTTATGAATTTTTCATTTACTTTCTAATCTTACCTGCATTTGAACAAATTTACAGTCCAAATATTATGTCCTTTATAATTTTTAAGATGTACAGGACATTTTAAAAGCTTTATTTTGTTATGGAAAGAATAACATTATAGTTTTTAATTTCTAAATAAGTTATAGTCTAATAAGAAAAAAGCCTTAAATGGTAATCTGAACTACCACATATTGTGTTCCTATTATTTTCAGCAGTGTGCTAAATGTTTTATATACTTTACCTTACATACTTTTCTGAGTAGCCCTGCAAGGTAGATATTATTATTCCTATTTTCAAATGAGGAAATGTGTGTTCACATAAGTTAAATGACTTCCCTGTAGCTTGGCATGCAGAAATCGAAAGCATCAAGACGTAATACACATCTAATACCATGTCACTATGCTGCTGATTGGCAGATGAAGAAAACTGTCTTGACAGAGGTCTATTCGGTTAACTTTTTCCCTTTTAAAACCTTCAATTTTTTTTTATAAATTTATTTATTTATTTTTGGCTGCATTGGGTCTTCGTTGCTGCACACGGGCTTTTTTCTAGTTGTGTCGAGTGGGGGTTACTCTTTGTTGCGGTGCACAGTCTTCTCATTGTGGTGGCTTCTCTTGTTGTGGGGCATGGGCTCTAGGCGCTCATGCTTCAGTAGTTGTGGCACGTGGGCTCTAGAGCGCAGGCTCAGTAGTTGTGACGCACGGACTTAGTTGCTCCACGGCATGTGGAATCTTCCCAGACCAGGGCTTGAACCCGTGTCCCCTGCATTGGCAGGTGGATTCTTAACCACTGCGCCATCAGGGAAGTCCAAAACCTTCAATTTTTGAAAGAACTTTCAACAATGGAACTTGAGGGATATTCGCCTTTAAAATAAGACATAGTTGTAGATGAAACACATAACTTTTACTAAATGTAAGTAAGAATACATGTGAATAAACTTTAAAGTTTTGATTCTGTATCTAATCACCAACAAGCTATTTCATATACTGCTTACTACAAGAAAAATGAGTTTTCTAGTTGTGAAATACTTCATTGAATTTTCCAATTATTATAATTCTTTTTGTAAAATAAAAAAATCCAAAGCATCACAATATTTATTTTAAAATAAAAACTAATAAAGCCATAATTAACAGTTATTGCTCAGAGAGCTATAAGAGCATCCTCTGACCTAAAGGAACATACATTTCTGTGAAACTCGCCATTTCCACCCCCCATATAAGCTTCATTTTCTCTAGTAGTAGAGTGACAGAGAAGGGAGAAGTTGAAATCATCTTTATTTTATTTCTCTCTGGCTATTGATTCATATAAGAAATTTGTATGTCAAAAAGTTGGTAACTTATGGATTACACACATTAGGTGTGTGGACCAGGTCGAAAGTTCTATACAAAAGTTAAGGCTAGGGCTTCCCTGGTGGCGCAGTGGTTGGGGGTCCGCCTGCCGATGCAGAGGACACAGGTTCATGCCCCGGTCCGGGAGGATCCCACATGCCGCGGAGCGGCTGGGCCCGTGAGCCATGGCCGCTGAGGCTGCGCGTCCGAAGCCTGTGCTCCGCAGCGGGAGAGGCCACAGCTGTGAGAGGCCCGCATACAGCAAAAAAAAAGTTAAGGCTAAAATTCGCTGAGGGTTATAACCATAATATATAAAATTGTATATGATGACAGAGATGAATTCAAATGAATCCAAATTATGAGAAGTGTTACTTCTCTGGCAAACAAATTTAAAAGCCATATAATGACCTTGATGGGGGGAAAGGTAGGACATGTATAAAATGATTCACTTAAGGAGAAACCCCAGCAATAAAAATAGAGCATGGAGAATGAGGAGGCATAAATGCAAAAGAGAGTGACCTAGAGCAGTACCCACATAACTGACCACAAACTGAATGCAG
Organism: Delphinus delphis; assembly: GCF_949987515.2. Taxonomy (NCBI): domain Eukaryota; kingdom Metazoa; phylum Chordata; class Mammalia; order Artiodactyla; family Delphinidae; genus Delphinus; species Delphinus delphis. The sequence goes on along the minus strand of NC_082690.1, from coordinate 31,224,294 downwards.
ATCAGGAATGCAGTGTGGTTATGAACAGAAGCCAATCTGTTAACTGGGTTGTATGAAAAGCAACATAACATTATAAGACTTGGAATTTATCCCTCCACAATATTTTACTTTGAGTATCATTTCTATCCAGTTTTATTTACCACACTTTAAAAAATCAGGATAGGAATAGAAAGTTAAAAGTAATTTAATTTGAAAAATATCTCATGTAAAGAGAGGTAAAATGAATTGGAATATTTAGCCAATAAAAGAGATGGCTGAAAGATAATATGAATTTATTATTTTTATAAAAGAGATTTCCCCAAAGGCTTCTGCACTTTTTCCTGCCATGTAATGTAAAGGTTTAAGATACTTCCCCACCTCTTTTTTCCCCTCCTTCCTTTACAGTGATCCTCTTCCCATTAATCTTACTGCTTTGACTGCCTCTCCTAGATCAGCTAAGAAGGAGAGAATATGAGGTATATTGCTAAATGTTTCAGAACATGAAATTTTGGAGTCCAGCAGTCTAAATGCCACTCACAGCTCCCAAACTTATGAGCTGGGTGATTTGGGGCAAATTACCTAACCTCATTGAGCCAGTTTCCTCATTTGAAAGTGGAGATAATGATGTTTGTATAGGACCATGTTGAGGAATAAATAAGGTCCTGTGTCTGTGAAGTACCTAGCAGGGCGTCATACACGGTAAGTCTAATTTTTCCTGATGCCAACACTTTTAAATGTTTTTATAATAGTATAATAATTAACTTATTTCATATGGTGCTTTATAGTTTACTAAGTGCTTTCAATCATCATTAGATAATTAAGTTCCTATGTACCATATTCTGAACCCTGGGATAACAAAAATAAATCTCTTCCATCAGAGTCTTCTGTTGAGTAGAGGAGCAAACGGGTAAAGAAACTATTACAGTTCAGAGTTACAGAAGTACAATTATGGAGGTTTACATGAAGTGCTTTGGCAAATGAAGGAGACCTCAGCTCTATCTTGTATAAGCAGATGAGGGAAAGTCAGATGACCTCACAGGGAGAGGAAGCAGCTTCTCAGGACTGTAGTCACAGTAGAAGTAAGAAAAATTCAAGGACAAATTCAAAAATGGTAGGGGCAAGGCATTCCATATAGAGGGGGAAGTATATTTAAATGCATGGAGATACGAAAAGAATTTAGGTTATTTGGGGAACTGAAAGTATAGTATATCTGGAATGTACTGGAATGGTTCAAATGGAGAGTGGTAGGGGATGCGGTCAGAAAGGAAGACTAAGACCAAGTACGACAAGCCATGGAGCCATGCCAAGGAGTTTAGACTATCTTATGATCATAGAAAGCCATTGAGAGCTTAGAACACGTGTGTTGTAAGATCAGATCTGTAGTTTTAGAAAAGCAGTCTAGCACTGAGAGAATTGAGGATTGGCATAGGGTGAAATACAATCACACTTACCTTTCATTGCAGTCCTCTGAGTATGGTAGAGTAGTTTTTCTCTCTGTTTTGCTGAGGAAGAAACCGTGAATCTGGTAAATAGAGTGATTTGTTATGGGTCCCCCAGTAGTAGCACTAGTGTTTGAACAATAGCAATGAGCATTTATTTGTATTTATTATGTTCCAAGCACTGTACAAACTGTTTAGAATACAAGATATTTAGGCTTTCCAAAAACATTTGAAATAGGAATTATCATCTCCATTGTAAACTAAGAAAATGGAAGCTTAAAAGATTGTATAACTTGACCAAGATAAAGATAACATAGTTAATAGGTAAGCAACTAAGTTTCAAATCCAGGTTATCTCTCTTAAATCTTAGGCCTAATACTGAGGCAACCTAACAGTATAAACCAGAGTTTGGAAAACTACAGGCCACAGGCCAAATCCAGTATGCTGCCTGTTTTTGTACAGCCCACAGTCATGTGAGCATGAATGACTTTTACATTTTTAAATAGATGAAAAACTTAGAAGGATAGTACTGGGTTGGCCAAAAAGTTCATTCGGGTTTTCTGCAAGATGTTACAGAAAAACCCGAACGAACTTTTTGGCCAACCCAATATTCTATGATGTGAAAATTATCTGAAATTCAAATTCCAGTGTCCATAAAGAAAGTTTTGTTTGGAAAACAGCTATGCCCATTTATGTAGATGCTTTCAGACTACTACAGCAGAGTTGAGGATATAGTTGTATCCAAGACCATATAGCCCATAAAATATTTACTATCTGACCTCTTACAGAAAAGTTTGCTGACTCTGTATAAACTATCAAACTCTCCAACTTTGCTTGAGTTAAGCACTATTTTTGTTCGAGAAATCATTTTTTTTAGGGCAACTATAGCTGTTTTTAATAAGTTTTACAGAATTTGGTGGGGGGCATCAGCATTTTAACGCGTTTTTACCAAGAGGGAAGGAACCAGCATAAAATCAAAGGAAGCATCAACATCAATTTATATAAACAAGTAAAAAGAATTACTTTTGCCACTTACTCTTACAGCTACTTCATTGCAGAAAGTTCAGAATCCTTTGATAAGCTTAGATAAAATAATGGAGTTCAGAACTTTGGTGACTAATTCTTTTTAGGCCAGAAGAAGGTTTTTCCACAAATTATTTCGATAATATTATCTGACCCCTAAAAGTCCTGAATAGCATTATTTCAGCAGAAACATGCCGGACAACTCAGGCACTAGGAGGTACATAGCACCTACATTTTTTTAAAGAGCATTTTAGGTTGCAGAAGACTGAAGAACTTTGAGATTTTTTAATATGTGGTAATACTTAACAAAGGATATGAACAACAAATTCTAAGGCTTTTATTGAGGGGAGGGGGAGGTTTACCATTGCTTCTATTATAAATGTAATGTACTTTGCCAGTTAACAAAATTAGAATTATGAATGCTCAAGAATTAAAAGGAAGTAAAATGCTGGTGCTAATGTTTTCCTAGTGTTTCTGTTTACCATTATCTATGTGCAGGAAGTTAATATACCTACACTCACACTGTTCATTTATGCGTTCATTCATTCATGATGCAGACTCTTAAGGTTCTTCAAGTTCCAGTTCAGTTCTAGGGGTTAAATTAATATAGGTACAATAAGATTTCCCTACAGGATTTTACCCAAAAAAGCGTTCACTTTCTCCAAAGCAGTTCCTAAAAAGTGTTTGACACTACATTATTCCATAATGGTTCTCTGAAAAATTGTTCAGTAAACAGATTTAAATTTGGAACTTCATGATGTATTTGAGGATATTAAAAACGCTGGGAACTACCAAAATTTACTTAACATGCAACCCTGTTCATGCATCTACACCCCACCCTCCATCTGGATCTATGTTCCACATAACGTAGTTTGGGAAACACTACTTTATGAGGTAAATCAGTCTTAGATAATGTCCTGTTCTGACATTCCACAGGAAGTCAGTTTGCCTTTGTTCTATTTTTCCAATAAAGAATGTTACTTCGGTTTTATCAGCCCCACAGTAACATAGAAACCCTGGACCAGCCTGAACCCCACAGGCCTACACCTTCCAACAGTTGCCACAACTGACAGTACAACTTCAGAAACAATTTCATTCTCAGGGAAATTATGACTATATAATGATTACACAAGCAACTCACAGTAACAGTCTTTTCTTTACGTTAAAGTATTTTCACCATGTATATGAAATGATATATGCTGAAAACTCTGCCTTGGATGCACTCTGGTTTAAATATAATAAATATTTAATTAATGTCTTTTCTATGTGACAGGTTTTTTTTCTTAAGAACTTACTATGAGAGCAATGTTGTTAGCATTGTATTATTGAAAAATAGAGGGAAGTATTTCTCTACCAAAGTAGAGTACCTAGACATTCTTGACAGAATAAAGTCTTTCAAAATATTCATTGTTGGCAAGTTGTTTTGTTTCCTGTTTTGAGATAGTTATATTTTCCAGGGTTGCTTTACTAATAATGCCACTTTTATGTACATGAAACCTCTGATGTCATAACATCTTCTTTCCTAAAAAAAAAATAACTGTTCACTGACTTGGTTCATAAACATTCAGAAAGCATATGTTAGAATAAGTTAGTTGGACTTTATGCATAAATATATTTCTGATGAGAAAAATATTTTGGTTTGCCCTCGTGTGTTTTATTATAATGAAATTTGAGTTGATATCGGCCAAATAGTTAACATAATTAACCTGGATAATTTGGGGCTTTTTTGTTTTCTGGTGTTGTTTTATTTTGTTATTTTCTTTAGTTTGTTGGCTAAGTAATACCAAATATCACCATTTGCCTTTGTAAATGTCTTCTTTCACATATTAGCTTATTGCCTTCTGTTTGTAGTACACGTATACTTTTAAGCCACTTTCCCTGGGGCATGGGCATGAGCGTGAGTAATCATAATATATAGATTTTTAATTATTTAATTTTAATAATGTCAAACTGATTTGTTTACATATAATATAATATTATTTGAAGTTTTCCTAATATATCTTTTTGCATTAACTGAGCACTTAGTGTATTTATTAATAGTTATTAATAAAATTTTAGCTTCATCCAAATATTTCAGCCCAGCAGGATCTGTACTTTGTCTTTTAAGATAAACATATTAAAGAGGGAATTGTGGCATAAGAATTTAATTCAGTTAAACAATATAAAGTTTCTGTCTGCATAAGGTATTGTGTTAAGTGTGAGAATGCCCAAGTACTTAGCTCTATTACTTTGATCATTTATTTATTGGTGACATAAGGGCAAGTCCATTTAACCTTTCTTACAGAAGGTTGTAACGTTTACTGTTTATGAGATTTTAAGCAATGACAAGTAAAATTTTAAGAAGCAACTGTGGTACTTCGCTTTTAAAACACTGTACGTTTTGCTGGAAAGATTTGTACCCTCACTTTAAAACAAACAAAAAGCCTACAACCAAAAGCAAGTTTGGAAGGGTTTGGAAATATATACAAAAACTGGTAAATTGATAGTGAATATGCAAAGAATCAACTTTGCATTACTCTTAAATTCCTAATTTAAAGAGAAAATTGCTTGGCATTAAAATGAAGAGATATAGAGAAAATCTTCTGAATAGAAAGGAATAGCATTATAAAACATTTCAATGTGATGTTTTCATTTTTGACCATAGAAGTTATGGGAAAGAAAGCAAATATAGAGTGGCAGAGGAAGATAATTTAAGACCTTTTCTAGGATTGTAGGCATTCATAGGTTCAGATCATTTCAGTTCAACAAATATGCAATGTTTGTCTGCTCTTTGCTGAAGAATTTAAAGGCAATACCAAAAGAAAGCCTATACTAGGTTATTAATTTTAGGAATGGCTAAGGAGTTATGAAAATCACAGGAATTTGTGAATGCTAAAGCTTTGCCATTTAAGCAGAATTAGAGAAGAGGGAAGAGATTAGGCAGTGACTAATAATGGTTGAAAATTCTCTTTACTCCAAATTCTGTATTTTTCTGAGGCCCAACTCAGGATTCATTCTCCCCATTAATCCTTGTCAGGTTAACATATCCCAGAGTAGTAGTTCATTTTGATTTTCTTTAAAATACTCATTTTGCAAAAAATTATATTCTAAATATTTGATGTGTATGTTGTTTCTTAAACTAAATTTTAAGCTTTAAAGATTATTATTTTCTCTATTTGGATATATATTGAAATGCTTTGCTTTTATAATTCTAGGTGCAATATTAGCACATAAATGCTGTTAAATGAATGGATGAGTAACAGAATCATCAATACAAACATAGAGGAAAATTAGAAACATTCAGGGCAGATGGTCTTCTTATCTATTTGGGTAATGATTCTTCATAAAGAATGAATTTTCTCATGTCAATCAGGTTACAATTTAGGAATTTTAGAAATGAATGAGTTTTCAAAGGGACTTAACTGTTTTATATCAAGGACTTAGAAAAGTTAGTGTTGTGGGGGTAGAGAAAAGGATTGGAAAAGACAATCAAAATTCCATATAATGCCCACTTAGACTTAAAAATAGAATGCTTTAAATTTCTTCATGAAGGAAAAAATATTTTTATTTCTCTCTATCCTAGCACCATCCATGACCTGTAGTAGATGGTAAAAAGCTGGGACTTTTTTTCTAATTGATTTAAGAATTAGTAGGAATTAAAGAAAAGTTATGCATATGTAGTCCTTGTGTGAATAAATAATGCTTTGTATTTGAACTCCTTAATAATACATCATTGGATTCACCCAACATCCCATTAGGTGGACCAGTGTTGTTTATGTTCCTTTTATGATAGGGAAACAGATGCTCAGAGAGTAATCTACTCTCTAGGGTCAGGAGCTCCTAAACAAGCTAATGCCAAATTTTTTTTTTTTTCAATTGTACTACCTAAGGCAACTTTGCCACTTGCCTAACTAGGTTACCATGATAAATTCTTCATGGGTTTCTGATTTGTCACTTGTAAAATTCTAGAATGAGACTAACTTTTCTCTTAAGTTTCATTCTAACTCTAAAAACTTATCCGTTAGTTGAATAAAATTATATAAATTCAATAAAAACATGAATCCTAAATTTGAATTGGAATTACTATTATGAACTTCTGATGTTTTTCTTTAAAAAAATACATATTTCTAAGCTTCAGTCACTGAAAAATCCTAGAAGGAGAATGATAGATCATTCCTAGCACCCAGACTACGATCTCTAGTACCATTTCTCATTAAAGGAACCAAGGATCCTCAGAGTAATGACTAATTTTTGATTTCTGGGACAGCAAATATACAAGATGAACTTACAACATCTTGACATACTAGAAGGTAAGAAAGCTACTGAAGACTACTAGGGACATATCAAAACAAAAACAAAAACCCTCAGGAGCCAGCCTAATGAGTTCCCACTGCACAAAGCTTGACATTTTGAACACCAATAAGATAGTAATTGCATTGCATTGAAGCACATTGAACATATTTAAATCCACCAGTTCATAATGATACTTAAAAAAATAGAGGGTGCTCATTGATCACCTTTACAGTATGCTAGGGAACAAATGCATTATTTTAAAAGCGTGTAAATAAAGGGAAATTAGATAGCATTTATTCCAGCCTTTCCTATATGAACTGTACCTCCTGGTAATCAAATGATTGATAACTGGAAGTTCCTCTTTATAGATTTGTTTCTGCCTGGAAATGAAGGGATGTAGAATTAAATTATCATTTTTTAATCTTAAATATAAATAATGATCATCAATGGCTCCTAATAGCTAAAAAGAGAGACACCCAGACTTTATATGCCTCTTGATTGAAGTATACACTACTACCTATGCAGTGTTTTTACCGGAAATTGAATCTGAATCTGAACTCACCTCCAGACCCACTTTACAAGAATACAGGGAACAGAAGAACATGACACCATGGGAATGTAGCGAACAAAAGTCAAGAATGTGGGAAACTCTTTGGTATAGTTCTTTAGCAAACAAATTACAAGGAATAAAGGAGAAAAAATAAATTTAGGAGAATTAGGACACATAACAAACCTCAAAGTGTGGGCTCTATTTGAATTGCAGTTCTTCCAAAAAAATCTTTTAAAAATTATGGGATAATGGCATAGTGGGTATAAGATGATATTAGGAATTATTGTTAATATTTTTATGTGATATAGTATTTTGATTATGTTTTTATATTTTATTTATAGACATATATTTAAATACTTATAGATGAAATTTTATAATGTGTAGGATTTGATTCAAAATACTCTATTATTTGGGGCTGGGGGAGGTTATAAATGAAATACAGTTGGCCATGAGCTGATAATTGTTGCAACTGAATGATGTGGTTTATTATGCTAGTCTTTATTTAAAACATTTCATAATAAAATGTTAAATATATTTTATTATTTGGGAAGATTTTGTGTTCGTATTTGGTTATCTAATGACCTGTTGCAACACAGTATATTGCTGTATTTTAAAACAAAATTAATTCTTTTTAAACAGGGCGCATATGGTCCATATTCCCCTGATGAGTGCATATCTTTGCCTGTTTACACAAGTGCTGAAAGGGATCGTGTGGTGATCAATATCGACATTCCATGTGGGGGCAGCCAAGATCAGTGGATTCAGTGTGGAGCAGCTCTATTTCTCAAAAATCAGTAGAACCTAATGACAATAAAAGCTGTCTTAGCCAAAAGAAACATTTATTATTTAAGCTTTAAATAAAATATGTGGTCAGTCCACATTTGAAGTGTTAGTTCAGAATATTAGCATGTAGTTGTCCTGTGTTGTTTATCTCATTGTGTTTTTATTTTAATGGGTAATGACAGCACCCTGTACCTTTTAAAGTAATAACTTAATGGAGTCAATGTTAAAATAGCATATTCCCTTTATAATATTAAGTATTTCTGTGAGGCAGTTCACTTTTCCAGTGGCTCAAAAATTTAATGTTTTAGCTAAGAGTTTTTAAATAGTGTATTTAAGGAATCAGTAATAAATATTTTGGCTATTATTTCTGTATCATCATTTATTTAATAAAATATAAGATATTATTAACGTTTCAGTCTTCCATGGTTTTATATATATACGTATATGTATATATATAATGTCTTTAAACGTTGAAGAAAGTATTATATTTTAGTTAAAATATACAGCATCTCAAAGCAATGCAAAAGAAATGGGAAGTAATAGCACAGAAACCAGGATAAGAATTTTACAAATAGAATAATTAAATGATGAAAAGGTTATAATTTCTCATGGGTATGGCTTTCCCATGTGTTTCTATGAAACCGTAAAATTCTACAATGGCTGAAAGCTTAAATAAACAGCTAGAAAAGGGAAAAGCAGGGAGGAGTATTCAGGGAAGGTGTTTGTGGGCCATGTCTGGAAATGTCACACATCATTTATGTTTATATTCCATTAGAGAGAACTTAATCACATGGCTACACCTAATTTCTAGGGTGGTGGGAAACAGAGTCTAGCTGGGTGCTCATAGAAGGGAAGACTAGAGAGGCTAGCTAGCTCTCCTTGCCACATCCCCATGCAAAGGAGAAAGCTCATTTCTCAAATGCCTCCAGGACAAAGGCATAAAATGACTGAAAACTAGTAAAGACACGTATGGCCTTTAATTGGTCTTCTGACTCCAAACCTTGTGCTTGTGAATTATAATACTTACAGAAAATAACATGATCCAGACATTAGCCAGATCCCAGTAATACAAGGATGAATAACATACTGTCTCTGCTCTTGAGAGATTTAAGAGCTGATAGGACAGTGAAAGGTAAAAATAATATCACTGTAAATTCTGTGATATTAATATTGCTATACAAGCTTTCTTTCGGTTACTATTTTTTATTGAGTATATAATACATAAAAAGAAAATATATATATAGAAAAGAATTACAGTACAGTGAAATCCATTATATGGCACACCAGCAAAGGGCTATAGAATTCCAGAGGATGGTGTAACTAATTCTACTTGCTATATGTGTTGTTTAATCTAAGCTTGGCTAATTAACTTTTTCTTTCTTTCTCTTTCTTTCTTTTTCTTCTTTTTTTTTTTCTTGGAAAACTTACTTTGAAAATTTGTTACAAAGGATAACAAACACATTTATTGGTCTTCCAAAATGAACAAATATTAACATGCTGTGGCATTTACTTTAGATTTTTTCAAGAACTTTTAAAATTTTTAAATAATTTTAAAACCAGTTGAAGCCCTTCATGTTCCCTTCTGCAGCCCCATTTTCATCTTTACCATTTCAGAGGCACCCACTAACATGTATTTGTTGTGTACACAGGCCATTAGTATTATGGCAAAATGTTTGACCAAAAACAATATAGGAGAGTTGTTTTTCAATCAGTGGGAACTCCAAGGAAACTACCTAAAACTTCAGAAGAACACACTATCTGAGATTCTCAATCAGTAGAAGCAACAAACAATAGTTTTAGATTCCCAGGGCCCACAGATGGTGGAATGGCCCAATCAGGACAGGGATTTTCAAAATAAAAACCCCAGCAAACCAAGAATAGAAGGGAACTTATTTTCATGGATGGTGGATATCTAGGAACTAAAACCTATAACAAAGATCATTCTTAATGGGGAAACAGAAGCACTCTCTGCTTATCACTTCCATTCAACATTGTTTAGAGATCCTAACCATCACAGAATGACAAGAAAAACAAAAGCAAAAGGAAATAAGAGAAAAATATGTTCAGGAGGAAGACATTAGTACTCCCTCCCTCCCTTCCTCCAATAAGCCCTTTGTTCATCTTTAATTTTTGCAATCTTTAACACATGCACCTACAAAAATAAAAGTTTAAGAGCAGAAATTGTGAGCTTAACTGTGTTAAGCATTTGTCCAGAATTCTTTGGAGGTTTTATTTTTTATTCTGAGACTTTCTGCTGTAACGTCTTATTATTATTTTTTTTTTTTTTTTTTTTTTTGCGGTACGCGAGCCTGTCACTGTTGTGGCCTCTCCCGTTGCGGAGCACAGGCTCCGGACGCGCAGGCTCAGCGGCCATGGCTCATGGGCCTAGCCATTCTGCTGCATGTGGGATCTTCCCGGAATGGGGCACGAACCCGTGTCCCCTGCATCGACAGGCGGAGCCTCAACCATTGCGCCACCAGGGAAGCCCTCTTCTGTAACTTCTGAAAGAGAGGTGGAGACTGATGTAAGAAAACAGAAATGACAAAATCACTCCAGACACTTGAAACAGCTTTTTCCATTTGACTTCCATTCACTCATTTCCATTTGTCAAAATAAAGTATGGATGAGTTATCACTTCCCACCTGTCTCCTAAGAAAAGCGTGAGTACAAAGGAGTCCGACCAGTAAGGCAACTCCAGAGCACATCCAGGGCAAGACTGCGGTGAGCCCTGGGGCACACAGGAAAAATAGACAATGAAGTATATTAGACTCAAAATCATCCATCTTATCCCTTGCTTTTGGCCCTCTTACACATTAAGAATCTTGAGAGCAGCATGTGTACTTTTCATGCTTTTATTTCTGGTATTTGTTTACATTGGAGCTCAATAGATATTTGTTGAATCAATAACTAAAACTGCTTTCAGATGACTTAATCGTTGGATTTGTCTCCAAATTATTTTAGATTGTTCCCAAAGTCAAACCCACACTCAAAGAATGTGTATTTCCCATTATTAAGGATAGTTGAAGACTATCCAAAGGTCCTGAAGGAAATCTGAAAGAGAAGTTCCAAAAATATCAGAACAAGGGTAGCCTCATCTTTCCTATGTGATAATCATGAAGAAGACAACTACTTTGGATGTGTAGTCTTAAATCAAAATTTTTTGGAAATGAAAAGGATGATAGAGACTTGCTGGAGTTTTGTTTATGTTGTTTTACTTTGTAGTCCTACCTTCCTAAATGCTTTACTGTTCCTGTGAACTTGAGATTTTCAACTTAACATTGCAGCTAGGAGGAAAATTAATTATCAAAGTTTCATGAGTGAGGTGGATTTTATGATGGACATCAGAGAATCTATGCTGTAAGGAGTAGAGGTAAACCTGTCAGGGTCCAAAAGCTCAAACCAGTTCTCCTCCTCAGTTTATCTGAAGCCCTTCCAAATGTTAATACTGCAAATCTCTCACTGAAAAAATGAACATTCTCAAATAGTTAAATCATTGGTAGAAGCACAGGAAAAATAAACCCAAGCTGAGGAAAAAAAAAAGCCTGTTGAGAATAAATGTCTCTACCTGTGTTAGTATTTTCCATACATGTAGACATAACAATCAGCATTTTCTTTTTTTAAAAAAGGAAAAGGGAAAAACAAGTATCAACCAAAGTACTATGTTGTAAGTCTCATTACTTCTGATTATTCTATGCCTAATCTATCCTTACCCCCTCCTTTCCAGTTCCTAAGAACCATTTCAAAAGCGGTTATATCAATAGAAACTTAATAAGGTAGCAGCAGAGAGAGGAAGGTGAATGGACAGATGACCTTTGATATCTCCTTGTTTTAGAAGTGGACTAGTTATTGGTTAACAAAGTAAGGGTAAAAACAAAACATAATGTTCGTGTTTTATGGAAAGCTCATAAGGCAATGAAGATACCAATTTAAACCACACAAAAAATAATGGAATCAGATCATAGCCTAAATATAAATTTTGAATATTTATTAAAGTCAATGACACCCATGTGATTTGGAAGCTAGCTTTATTTCTATTTGAAATAACAAATGGTTATTCAAATAGGAATTTATTTGAACAGATCTAGTTCTGCTGTAGTAGTTATATCCTTAGCAATGCTGCAGCTGCTAACTGGTTTGTAATTTTAAGCACAACTCTTTTCACATTAGAAACTGCTACTTATCATTCTCCCCTATTGCCATAATACAATGCTTAACTTGGTACTCTGAATAAAAACTACAATTCCTCGTTTCCCTCATATTCAAGTATAGCCATGTGACTCACTTCTGGCCAAAAGATTGTGAACGCAAATATATGGCAGCTTCCAGGAGCCCTCCTTATAGGACATGATCAGTATGTCATTTTTCCTCTTCATCTCTTCCTCTCTTCTGCCTGGCACAGGGACACTACCATCTTGAGATGTGTTTATGGCCACAAAGGGCAGAGCAACAACATGGACGAAACCTGGTTCTCTTATCGGAGCATAGATGCCGCCCCTGAACCATTTAACTCTGACTTCATTTACTTCATTTATACAAGAGAGATTACAAGCCCTAGATGGGATATAAAAAAGCCACTTGGCCAGTGGTATGGACAACTAGAACGGGACTGACTGCCCTCAGACAGTCCCTCCAAAGACAAGGACTAGACTCAGATATTCAAACTGAACTGAGAACCTTGAGCTGGAATCACTTAAACCTGTCATCTCCAACTGACGCAGGTCCCACCTGGGTGGGCAACAGCTGTAAACAAAACTGTTTTTCCAGAGACACCAGGGGTACCTTTGGGACTGCATTCCTTATGTGGAATTCAGGCATTAACCTGCCTCTCTCTCAAAAGCACTTGTACCTTTGACCACTTTTTGGGTGGCCATAGGAGAGCTGCAAGTGTATAAAGAAGCACCACCAGTAGGTCATTTATTCCTCAGACAATTGCAGCCCTTTTTCCAAAATGAGTCTACCTTTGGTTACTTGGTGTAGGATAACTGCTTCATTATATATGCTCCTTGTGGACAGTTTTCCCTGTAAGGGGAATCATCCAATTAAATAAGGTGGTAGGAAATGTGTTCTTGACTTCAGCTGTAGTGATCAATGACATCATCTCAGCCCTAGAAGACATTCAGATCAGCCTCAACTCACCGTCCAATGGTGGTTTATCTCTGGAAAAAATTCTATTTGGTTATTAATTATATGATAATTAAAAAAGAAATGCTTGTAATGGTAGTAAAAAAAGATATAAAATATACAGTGTAATTTTTTAAAGATGTTTTTGAAGACCACTTTTAAAGTCTTTTTTACAATATTGCTTCTTTTTTATGTTTTGGCTTTTTGGCCACAAAGCATGTGGGATCCTAGCTCCCCAGCCAGAGATCAAACCCACACCCCCCGCATTGGAAGGCAAAGTCTCAACCACTGGACCGCCAGGGAAGTCCCCACTGTAATTTAATGTGTAAATATATATATATGGCATATCTCTGATTTAAGAGAGAGATATTTAAAAATATTAAATGATGATTATCTCTGAGTAGAATGATGAATGATAGGTAATTTTTGCTTTACACTGGGTATATTTTTACATTTTTCAAATGTTCTGAGAATGTATTACTTTCATAATTAAAGCAAAATACTAAATTTTTAATTAAAGGAAATAAATAAAAATGTAAACTTGAACAAAACAATGTGTAGCGTTAGCTTTTCATATTCTGAGATAATTCCTTTCAGAATCCCTTTATCTGCAAACTTTCTAGTCTATTTATAGTATGTATTATTATAGAACTTAATTTACTCAACTTTTTATAATCTCAAGTGTTCATTGGGATTTGTATATAATTGGTATTTGATTAAATTATTTTAGATCAAAAACAAAGATGGCATTTCTACCTTGGCATATAGCTGCAATCAGATATATATGTAATTTTAAAGTTTAATATCTGTAATAATGAGAGAAGTGGTGAGTCAAGGTAAAATTTAACTGAAGTCAATTTAAAGGCTTATATTTAATTACAGAGTGGCAAGAGCCCTGGACGTGGAGTTAGGACACCAGGCTGCCAGTCTTAAGCTGACCCCATCATGTTTGCCAGGGTATCATCTGATCCCTCTGAGCTTAGGTTTCTTCATCTATGAGATGTGGATCACTATTCCCATTTCAAAGTGTGATTTGAAGAGCAAATGAAATGTCATGTGATAACATTGTATGAACTAGTATAAATTTAAATTTAAGATATTGTTATGTCATGTTGAGACTGGATGTGAACTTAAATGCTAAGATAAATTATATCACAGTTTTATATAAAACATTAATTCACTACTTAGAAATAACAAGCTGAGAATTATCTGATTGTAATATTCTCAAGTTTTACACTATCTGGTTTATTTGTTATTATGTTTCCAGTGTTAAAAGTCCATTTTGTTTTCACAAGATGAACCACAGTTTAATCAGAACACTGTCATTTGTAGTATTTTGTCCAAAACCAACAGTCTGTATATGACCAATGTATAATAACATTAATAACTAAGGCTTAGATAGCACTGATTACATGCTAGGCACTGCTCCAAGTGATTGATAGATGATAGAAAAATAGATAGATAGATAGATAATTATATTCATTTATTTGTTTATGATGTCCATTTTACTAATGAGAAAACTAAGGCCAGGTTGAGTGACTTGCTCAGCTAATAAACTGGTAAAGTAGCAAGGGAGAAAACTCACACTTTAGCTCTCCCTCCCCTCAAGGAAAGAACAAAGTCAGCAAAGCTGAATTCTCTGGCAAATATCAGTTTGGAACTGAGTTTGTTAAAAGGAGGGAGCAGGGCTATTTCAGCACCACGTGTTGGTCAGTTCTTTATCTTGACAAATATTTGCTGCAGCAGAGTTTCTGGCAAAAAGATAAAATGAATTGATAGCACCAGTCAAAATAGTTGTTACATTACATATTTTCACTGAAAAGTCACCTCCAGAAAACTTAGGAAGAGAATATGGGAGGGAAAATGCTTTGAATTGTGAACTCAACTCTCCCAACTATCAACTTCCTTTGCTCCAAATACTGAGTGTCCTCTGCATGCACAGTACTATTCGAGGGGCCTTAAGGGCTTTCTGACACTGTCTCCTTCATGATATCAGAGCAATAATAAAATCAAGACCATTTTTTTACTTTTTTTATAAAGAAAACTGTGAAATATGTCAAACACAGATATATGTAGCATACATATACAGTATAAAGAGTAATAGAATGAGCACCTGTACTAACACACAGCTTAAGAGAAAGAACATTTACTAACACCACTTAACCACCTTGATATGTTTCCATAGTTTTTCTCAATATGAATGAATCCCTAAACCACATTTTATATTTCTGCTTAACTTGACAAATATTTGCTTTTAACCTTTGACCCCATGCACGGTTAGGTCATTCAAGATAGCTATTCTCTTGCTCTCTGTACATCCCCTGCTCGACCAGTGCCTGCTTCATTCACATGACTATCCAGTCCTCTTCATTATGGGGCTTAATTAATCCCTGGTACCTGCTGAGCCCACCTGAGGTCAATTGCCGCTATTAATGGTAGACTCCTCCCCCGAGTAGCAAAGACTGCTGCCACATCCTGCCCACCGTCTGCCATTCACAATGGGGTGTTGCTCCAGGACCCTTCTGCTTCAGCCATATAAGATCTCTTGTCCAATAAGCTGTTGATGTCTCTGTTGCTGTCTCTGGGCTCTTTCTTTCAGTCTCAAGGCTGGGCAACTACAAGGCTTGCAGGCCTGTGGGGTGCGGCCCAGCATCCCATCATTTTTATATGGTTTTAATTTTTATGTAAATGGCATTTATTTTGTGACCTTTGTTTTTTCAGTATGAATGTGTGAATTGACCAAAATTTACTTATCCAGTCTCTTCTTGAGGAACATTTTAATAGTTATTTTTTTTTACTACTACAAATTACATTGCTGTAAACATTCTTAGTAAGTCTCCTGATGCGTATTTATAAGACTTCCTTTAGGGTGTCTACCTAGTAGGGGAATGACTGAGTCTCCAGTAGGAAAACTATCAACTTAATAAGATAATGCCAAGTAATTTTCCAAGTGATTAAATGACTTAATATATATAAAGCACTTGAAAGAGTACCTAGCACTAGTTTTATTATAATCATAATTATGAAGGTGATTGAACCAATTTACAGTCCCATCAGCAGTGTATATGAGTTCTTGTCATTCTGCATCCTTATTCAGTACTTAACATTTCTGCATCTCTAGTAGATTTGAAATGGTATAACATGCTAGTTTTAATTTGCATTTCCCTATTTACAAATAAAGTTAAGCAAATTTTCTTATGTTTATTGTCCATTCATGACTTTTCTTCTGTGAAATGCTATTTTCATCTTCTGCCCAATTTTTCCTATTGAATTATCTTTTCTTATGTTTTATTTTGATGAATAAAAGTTTTTTACTGGACTGCAGTAGAATTTTTCAGCCTCTTGTCTGGTTTGTTTTCCCATAACAAGGTCATTAAAATGACAACTTATTTTCCTTACAGTTTAAAGTTCTGCGTTTTGTTACTAGAACAACCTCGAACAGTAACTTTAAGTGAGGTAAAGCCATGTGCAAATCCAAAATTCAGCTGCATGTGTTTTTTGATATCTGTAACAGTTACATAGTCCTAAGAAAATGAAAGAATATGAGTCCATTAATTTCTGTTAACACAAAATGAGCTCTAGGCAGATGTTGATTGCTGGGCAGGAGGTTCATGCAAACACACTGTGGATGTTTTACATGGATAGGCTTTGGGGGAAGATTTCTGGTGCAGGGTTTTAAAGCCAAAATCATAAATTGCTTTAGGCTCAAATTAGGCTTAGAATAAAGGGATATGTCTAGAATGTACAGTGAAATAACAGGCTTTGCATAATCATAAATTTGCTAACAGTCTGGTTTGCTACTAATTCTAGTCACTCTTCTGAGAAATGATTGCTTGATTTCTTGACCACTAGCTATTTTGCCAAGTCTCCATATACCTAGGTGTCTGTAGATGCTTTTTGTTAAGTACATGATTTGTCAATTCAAAGTTCTTTTTGTTGTTATCAATAGAACATATATTTGCATATTTTAGGAGTCCACCAATCTCAACTGGTCATCATCATTAGATAGGAAATTTACGTGTCTTACGATATCGAATGTCTTTAGAGTTGTACTGAAAATACATGTAACTATCTAAGAGCCAAAGAAATGAAAAACCCAATCATGTCCAAAAGTTGAACTGCAGATTTGTGAGTAGATAGTAAAGCAGGTAATATGTATAACTTACATTCATGAGCAAGGGCTTCCTGTATAAAAGTTAAATTTTGAAGCCCATGATATAGTGACAATTAAAAAAGTTCTCAGTATGACAACAAAAGCAATGAGAGGAACTTTCTAGTTGCTGATAGTCCAGGATTTCACAGAAAGTAAAACTGTTGTGAGAAGTTGCTCTCCATAGGTGCTTGCCCAGAAAGCTGTAGGAAACAGGAGGTACAATATCCAGCCAGGAGAAGAGTGGGGACAGGAGGACCTGGCAAATTTGGTGATGGTCACATGCCCCTACATCCCCATCTTCACATCTCTCTTTTTATTCCTCACCCCAAGGCTTCCTTTCACATCTTCTTTTCCATGGGTTTCCTTTCCATGTGAACTCAGGCTGTACCTGGGGCCCTGGAATTGCATGGCCCAAGCCCAAACTAGGGGCACAGGAGAGAAGGAGAAAGAGATTAGTCATCTTTTCCTAAGAGCAAATAGGTCCTGCACCAGCTCACTTCTTTAGGGTAATGTCTCCAAGCAGGGCAAATAGGGCACTTGATTACATGTGACAGAAGCAAAAGAATCTTACATGAGGCTGAATAGAACGGCTCTTTAAGGAGAGATTTGTGCAAGATTAGACTCTCAGAGCCTCAAAAATTAATTTTGAAGGTTAGATAGTCATTGATAATAATAGTAAGGGTCAGATATGTACAACGCTGCATCATTTGCAAAGTGATTTTGCATACATTATCACAACCCTGTGAGGACTGCAGGCCAGTTATTAGAATCTGAGACTTTTGTAGGTTAACAGCTTGTTCAAACTCAGGACCCAAAAGTTCTACCTCTAAAATCAACTTAAAATATTTCTATCTCACTCTTTCACCCAGTGGGAAAGACCCATTGTCTAGTTCCATCATACTTTTATTCCTATGGATGAACAGAACAGATTCTGATTCCCTTGCTAGGAACCTTCCTTCTGCGAGCTCTGTTTTCTGAGAATTGGTCTAGCAACAGATATTTTGCTGAGACTGTGGACGTAGGAACTCATGGGAAGAAGAGATTAAAGTCAGCCCTTGGAGAACTCAGGACTGAATTGGCAGAAACTATTCAATAGATAGACCATTTAATGTGCTAACTTTAAGCCTTGTCTCAAAGGTGTGGGGTGTGTGTGTGTGTGTGTGTGTGTGTGTGTGTGTTTATAAATAAGCTGCTCTCTGAGGACTTACTCTTCAATTTTTCAGCTCCCTAGCCCAGTGGTCCCCAAACTTTTTGGCACCAGGGACCAGTTTTGTGGAAGACAATTTTTCCACGGATGAGGGGGGGATGGTTCAGGCGGTAATGTGAATGATGGGGAGCGAAGGGGAGCGGCAGATGAAGCTTCGCTTGCTCACCTGCTGCTCACCTCCTACCATGTGGCCTGGTTCCTAACAGGCCACGGACTGCTATTGGTCTGTGGCCCGGAGGTTGGGGACCCCTGCCCTAGCCCCTTCACTTTCCCTTTACTGATGGAGGTCTTTCTGTTCAGAAAAATTTCTCCATACATCTTAGCATCTCTGGCATAGACATATATGGCTTAATTCCAGCCCTGATTGGCCAGATGTAAAAACAAAAAGATTGAAGAAGAGAATGAAGTGGAAGGCAAAGAATCGTGTTAGGATTGCTTTGTCTACCTCAAGTTCATTCGACGAGGGTGGTGCCGATATATGGGATTGCTGAGAGTAGATTTGGGATGACAGTTGCTCCTCAGAATGATATTTGTCCTCAGGGTAGGACATAGCCTATGAATGTGGTGGCTATGACTATAAGTAGTAGGATAATTCCAATGTTTCATGTTTCCTGAAAGGCGTAAGATCCATAATATAGACCTTGTCCTACATGGGCATAAAGGCAGATAAAAAATATGGAAGCTCCTTTTGTGTGTATATATCAAATTATTCAGCCATAATTGACGTCTCAGCAGATGTGTGTTACTGATGAGAAGGCAGTTGTTGTGTCTGGTGAGTAGTGTATTGCTAGGAATAGGCCTGTTAGGATTTGTAGGATTAGACAGACGCTTAATAAGGAGCCAAAATTTCATCATGATGAGATATTTGATGGGGTATGGAGGTCAATGAATGTGTTGTTGAGGATTTTTATTAGTGGGTGGGTTTTTTGGTGTTGGTCATTGGTATTCTTGTAGTTGAATGACAATGATTTTTCATGTCATTGGTCATTTTTGAAGTCCATGTGAGAATAATGATGACATATACTGTATTTATTTTAAGTATTATTTTTGTGATTAGTTTTGTGGGGGTTTCTTCAAAACCTTCACCTATTTATGGGGGTCTAGGGTTGATTGTGGGTGGTGGTGTTGGGTGTGGGATTGTGTTAAATTTTGGTGGTTCACTTCTGGGTCTAATGGTATTTTTGATCTATTTACGGGAGATATTGGTTTTGTTTGGTTATACAACGGCTATAGCCACTGAACAATATCCTAAGATTTGGGTTTATAATAAGGTTGTATTAGGGACATTTCTTTTAGGGTTGGTAGTAGAGTTTTTAATGGTATTTTATATTTTGAAGGATGAGGTTGTGGAAATTATGTTTAAGTTTAATGGGTTGGGTTATTTACAATACTGGTGATTCTGGGTTTTTTAGTGAGGAGGCTACGGGGATTGCGGCATTATACAGCTATGGTACTTGGTTGGTGATTGTTACGGGCTGGTCATTATTTATTGGTGTTGTGGTTATTATGGAGATTACTCGGGGTAATTAAGTAGGAGTATACTCAGGGTGATGGTAATGAGGAATGATAGAAAGTATAGTTTAATAAGGCCTTTTTGGTTTGAGACTAGTGTGAAGGATTTTAGTTGAATGAAGGCTGTAGTCTTTGGTAGGATATTTTCTAGTCAGATTAAGTCTAGTAAGGAGGTTGCTAATTTTTGGCTTATTGATAGGTTTAGATGGGGAGGTAAGTGGTATATGATGGTGGGGAAATATCCTAAGGGAGTGGAGAATTTAGAGGAGTTTGAGGGGTGAGTATATTTTAAGTTGTGTCTGTTAAGATTGATTTCGAATGCTAGCACAAAGCCCAGAGCTGTTACTGCAAGGGTAGTTAATTTTAAGTATAAAGGTATAGTTATTAGGGGGATGGTTGTTGGAGGAATGCCGTTGGAGATGAGGAAGCCAGCAAAAATACTTCTGATTAATAGGCGCTTGATGGAGTTAACTAAGAGTGGGTTGTTTTCATTGATAGGAGCTGAAGGAGAGAAGCAGGGTTGTCCTAGTAGTGCAAAGAAGATAATGCGAGTGCTATAGATGGCTATGAGGGAGGTAGCGGTTAGAGTTATTAATAGGGCTCAGGAGTTGTTATAAGATGTGGTGGCGGTCTTGATAATTAGGTCTTTAGAGTAAAACCCGGTGAGAAAAGGTATTCCTGTTAGTACTAGACATCCAATGATAAGGGCTGTTGCAGTGAAGGGTAAGGTCTTGAATAAGCCTCCTATTTTTCGAATGTCCTGCTTGTTGTTTAGGTTGTGAATAATGGATCCAGAGCATAAGAATAATATGGCTTTAAAGAAAGTGTGTGTGCAAATATGTGAAAATGCTAGATGAGGTTGGTTGGCACCAATTGTCACTATCATTAGACCTAATTGGCTTGAGGTAGAGACGGTGATAGTTTTTTAATGTCGTTTTGGGTAAGAGCACATATGGCTGTGAACAGGGTGGCAAGGGCTCCTAGGCAGAGCATTATTGTTTGAATGAGTTTGTTGTTTTCTGTTAAAGGGTAAAATCGGATAAGTAGGAAAATTCTCGCTACAACTATTGTGCTTGTGTGGAGTAGGGCCGAGACTGGGGTAGGACCTTCTATTGCTGAGGGGAGCCAGGGGTGAAGTCCAAATTGGGATGATTTTCCAGCTGCAGCTAGTACGAGTCCTGTGAGAGCGAGGTTTAATGGGTTTTTGTCGAGTATGAAAATTTGTTGTAGGTCTCATGCATTTGTGTTAGATAAAAACCATGCCATTGATATAATGAATCCAACATCCCTGATTCAGTTATATAAGATTGCTTGAAGAGCAGCTGTGTTTGCATCTGCTCAACCATGTCATCATCCAATGAGCAGGAAAGCTATGATTCCAGTACCCCTTCTCATCCAATAAAAAGTTGGAAGAGGTTGTTGGCTGTAACAAGGATTGGTATGGTGATGAGGAAGAGGAGTAAATACTTGAAGAATTTGTTGATACAAGGATCTGAGTGTATATATCATACTGAGAATTCTATAATGGATCATGTGATGAGCAATGCCACCGGTATGAATATATTTGAGAAATAATCTATTTTGAAGCTAAGTGTCAATTTAAGGGTTTGGACAGTAATTCAGTGTCAGTTTGAAATGAATATTTCTTGGCCTGTATGAAGGAATATCATTGTTGGGATTAGACTGGTAATGAACACACAGGAGACAGTATTTTTTACATATGATGGGTATTTATCATTTTTGTAGAAGTTTGTACTAGGTATCATGATTGGAACAATTAGCACTAGCAATGTGATTAGGGCAAAAGAAGAGAATAGGTTTATTACCTTTATTTGAAGTTGCACCAGGTTTTTGGCTCCTAGACCAATGGATAACTACCATCCTTTAAACGTTTGAAAAAGCCACACTATTAAGTATGAGAGCATGAATTAGCAGTTCTTGCGATACTTTCTCAGTAAATAAGAAGTCTTAGTCTTCTGTTGCTAGATCCACAATCTAGTGTTTTTTTAAAACTATATTTACAGTATAGGGGACCCAAGGTTATTTTGGGGTTTAGTGACAGGAGTAGAAGTGGAAGGATATTGGAGGGCTATAAGGGCGTGTTCTCGTGTACAGGAGGGCATAATGTTATTGATATGGTGTGTATATTTGCTGCGTTGTGTTGTGATTAGTATATACATGGAGTATAGGGCTGTAATTACAATATTGGTTCCTATTAGGATAATAGTGAGATTTGACCATGAGAAAGTTGATATAACTACGAACAGTTCTCCGAACAGATTAATGGTAGGGGGTAGGGCCAGGTTCGTTAGGCTTGCTAATAGTCATCAAGTGACTATTAGTGGGAGAAGAATTTACAGGCCTCGGGCTAAGATTATGGTTCGCCTATGGATTTACTTGTAATTTGAGCTTGCTGGGCAAAATAATATAAACGACGTGAGGCCATGAGCAATTATTAGGGCGGTAGCCCCTATATAACTTCAAGGGGTTTGAATGAGGATAGCTGCAACAACTAGTGCTATATGGCTGACTGAGGAGTATGCGATGAGTGATTTTAGGTCTGTTTGACGTAGACAAATAGAGCTAGTTATGATTATTCCTCATTAGGAAAGCATAAGGAAAGGGTATGCTATATACTCTGTTAGGGGATTAAGTATTGACGTGATTCGTAGCATGCCATAGCCCCCGAGTTTTAGTACAGCTCCAAGGACTATGGAGCCTGAGATGGGAGCTTCTATGTGTGCTTTGGGTAGTCAAAGGTGGAGGCTGTAGAGGGGCATTTTTACTATAAAAGCTATCATGCAGGCCAATCATATAAAGACGTTGGACCCGGAGTTGGATACTGGTTGGGTTCAATATTGAAGTACTAGGAAATTTAGGGAGCCCATGATGTTTTGTATATATGTTAATGCCACTAGTAATGGAAGTGACCCAGCTAATGTGTAGAATAGAAAGTAGAGTCCTGCATTAAGTCGTTCTGTTTGGTTACCTCAATGGGTGATGGTAATAAGGGTAGGGACTATTGTGGCTTCAAATATAATGTAAAATAGGATTAGCTCTGTGGCAGTGAATGTTATGAGTAGAAGTATTTGCAACATGATTAGTATTGTGATGTAAAAATTTTTTCAGATTAGTGGTTCTTTGAGTAAGTGGGATTGACTAGCTATTAATATTAAGGGGAGGAGTCATATTGTTAGGATTAGTAATGATGAGGAGAGGGAATCTGAGAAGAATGTTAATGAGTAGTTGAGGCTCTTGTCGCTGAATTGGTTAAGAAGAAGTAGGCTTGTAAGGCTAATTAATAGACTGTGGGTTGTGGAGTTAATTCAGATTATGTTGTTTTCTGATAGTCAGGTTAGAGGTATTAGTATGATTGTGGGAATAATAAATTTTAGCATTGGAGAAGGTTTTGAGGTTTTGTATGTAATTGGTCCCATATGTATTTGATACTATTACTAATAGGGCTAATCCAAGAGCTGCTTCGCAGGCTGCAAATACCAGTAGGATGATTGGTATTATGCTGGCTAAGGTGAAATATGAGTTTAAGATTGTCAGGGTTGCTAGGATAAATAGTGATAACATCATGCCCTCTAAGCAAAGTAGTGAGGATATTAGGTGGGACCGGTATATCAGTAAACTTATAAGGGATATAGTGAAAGCCATGATAATGTTTATATGTACTAGGGACACTTGGTAGTTATGAATTTAACCATAATCTAATGGGTCGAAATCACTTGTTTTATTTTAAATTTAATACCATATTCAGCTCACTCCAGCCCCTTTTGAGTTCATTCATAGGACAGACTGATCGCTAATAATGAAATTAAAAATAAGGCTATGATAAGTATCATTTTTAGGTTGTTTGTTTGGGTTGCTCAGGGAAGGAGTAGTAGGAGGGCAATTTCTAGGTCGAAAAGAAGGAAGGTGATTGATACTAGGAAAAATTTTATAGAAAAGCGTAAGCGGGCAGATCCTATAGGGTCAAATCCACACTCGTAGGGGCTTGTTTTTTCTGCATAGATGTTTAGTTGAGGAAGTCAGAAGGTGGTAAGTATGAGTAATGAGGCTAGTATTGTGTTTGTTAATGAGGTCAGTATTAGGTTTATTGTTCTTTTTCGGGGTGTACCTAAACTAGCTGATTGGAAGTCATTTGTACTAATTAATACTAAAAGAACTATGAGCCTCATCAATAAATAGATATGTAAAGAAATAGTCATACAACATCTACAAAAGGTCAGTGTCAAGCAGCAGCTTCGAAGCCGAAGTGGTAGCTGGATGAGAAGTGGAATTTTAGTTGGCGTGGGAAACTAACAATAAGAAAGGTAGATCCAATAATTACATGCAGTCCATGAAATCCTGTGGCTACGAAGAAAGTTGATCCATAGACTCCATCTGAGACTGTAAAAGGGGCTTCGTAATACTCTGATGCTTGTAGTAGTGTAAAATAAATGCTGAGAGCAATTGTAATGAAAAGGCTTGGAGTATGTTTGCGATTTCCTTCTATAAGGCTATGATGGGCTCAGGTAATGGATACGCCAGAGGCTAATAGCACAGAAGTGTTGAGGAGTGGTACTTCTAAGGAGTTTAAGGGGTGAATGCCTGTTGGTGGTCAGCATATGCCTAGTTCAGGAGTGGGGGGTGAGGCTTGAGTGGTAGAAGACTCAAAAAAGCCAGTAAAAAATAGGACTTCTGATACGATAAATAAGATTATTCTGTATCCAAGTCCCTTTTGGATGGTTGGTGTGTGGTGGCCTTGGAAAGTGCTTTCTCGAATGATGTCTCATCATCATTGATATATTGTTAGAATATTAGTTAATAGGCCCAGTATTAGTAGAACTATTGAGTTGAAGTGGAATCGTATGATTATGCCTGATGTTACGAGAAGTGCTGAAAGAGCTCCTGTGAGGGGTCAAGGACTAGGATTTACTATGTGATATGTGTGGGTTTGGTGGGTCACTATGTGTTGTCATGCAGGTATAAGCTTACTAAGAGGGTAAATACATAGGCTTGAATTATAGCGACAGCAAATTCGAGGATAGTGAGTAGGGTGAGAATGATAAATGTAATGAGAGCTGTGAATGTGCTGGTGCTTACTAGCACAAGGGTTGTCTCCCCAATTAGATGTATTAGTAAGTGGCCTGCCATAATGTTGGCTGTTAGTCGTATGGCCAGTGCTACTGGCTGGATGAATAGGCTAATAGTTTCAATAATTACTAGCATAGGGATGAAGAAAGTGGGTGTGCCTTGTGGTAAGAAGTGGCCTAGAGATGCTTTTGTTTAATTACAGAGGCCTGTAATGATGGCACCGGCTCATAGAGGGATAGCCATTCCTACATTTATTGAGAGCTGTGTGGTGGGTGTAAATGAGTGGAGAAATAGTCCAAGGAGATTGGTTGAGCCAATAAATAGAATGAACGATATAAGTGTTAGTGATCAGGTTTGTCCTCTGTGGTTATGAATACCTATTATTTGTTTTGATGTGAGTTGAATTAATCACTGTTGAAGGGAGATTATGCAATTATTAATTAGTCATTTTTATGTTGGGAATAGAATGCTTGGGAATATAACAATCAGGATGACAACAGGGATACCTATTATTACTGGGGTTATGAAAGGGGCAAATTGATTTTCGTTCATACTGTTTCTCAAGGGGCATATTGTTTTTGTATTTTAGTGAGTGTTGATTTTGGGTTGGGGTAGTAGGTGTGCTTTGAGATTTTTAGTTGAAATATAATAAATAGTGTTAAAAATATAGATGAAATGGTAACAAATCATGTTGATATATCTAGTCGTGGCATGTCATCAAGGAAAGCTTTGGCTCTCAATCTTTAACTTAAAAGGCTAACACTAATTTAGCTTCCTAATGAGTTTATAAAATAGACACAGATCATTTCTCAAAGTATTTTTGGGGTACTAGCTCAAGAGCAATTGACATGAAGCTGTGATTTGAGCTACAGATCTCTGAACACTGTCCGTAGAACAAGCCTGGTTGTGCTGATATTAGAGTTGTTTGGTTTAGGTGCCCTGGGATTGCGTCTGTCTTTAGGCCCAAGGAGGGTATGGCTCATGAGTGTAGTACATCTTCGGAGGAGGTTAGTGTTCGGATTGTTATCTCTATAGGTAAAATTACTCGTTTATCTACTCCTAGTTGTCGCAGTTCTCGTGGTTTTAGGTCTGGTGTTGGGATTATATAGGAATCAAAGTTCAGGTCTTCATAGTCAGTGTACTCATAGCTTCAGTATCATTGGTGGCCTATAGTTTTTACAGTAAGAGATGGGCTGTTGACTTCATCTATCATATAAAGAATTCAAAAAAAAAAAAAAGAATTCATAATGATGGCAGGGCAATTAAGATTAAGATAATGGCCAGGAGAATAGTTCAAATAGTCTCCAACTCTTGGGCATCTATTGTGTTTGTATGTGTTAACTTAGTTGTAAGTATTAGTGTAATGATATAGAGGACAAGGGAGCTAATTAGGAAAACAATTATTAGTGTGTGGTCGTGAAAATGTAGTAGTTCTTCTATGATGGGTGATGTTGCATCTTGAAAGCCTAGTTGGAAGGGATATGCCATGGAGATATACAAGATTTTCAACTGTAACTTAACTTCGACAAAGTTATATAAAGTTTTACTAATATCTCGTTCATGAAGAAAGACATAGTGGCTATGATGTTGGCTTGAAACTGGTAGGAGAGGGTTCAATTCCTTCCTTTCTTGACTATTTTAGATTAATGTAGGTTGGTTCTTCAAAAGTATGATATGGTGGAGGACATTCTTAGTCACTCTAAATTTGTGGTAGTAAAGTCTACTGCTAATACTTCTCGTTTGGATGTGAATGCTTCTCAGATAATGAAGACTATCAGTATAACCACTGTAAATGAAATGAATGAGCCTATTGATGAGATAGTATTCCAAGTTGTATAGGCATCTGGATAGTCAAAGTATTGTCGAGGTATGCCAAATAAGCCTAGGAAATGTTGTGGGAAGAGGGTTATATTGATACCCATGAATATGATCACAAAGTGAATTTTTGCTCATGTTGAGTGTATATCCTGAGAATAGTGGAAATCAGTGTACAAACCCTCCTATGATAGTGAAAACAGCTCCCATTGAGTGCACATAGTGAAAGTGTGCGACTACATAGTAGGTATCATGAAGGACAATGTCTAATGACCAATTAGCTAGGACATTACCTGTCAGTCTGCCGACTGTGAAAAGGAAGATGAAACCCAAGGCTCACATCAGGGCCGGTAATCATTTACTATTGCCTTGTGGAGTGTTGCCAATCAGCTAAATACTTTTACCCCTGTAGGGATAGCAGTAGTTATAGTGTCTGATGTAAAGTATGCTTGCGTATCAACATCCGTACCTACTGTGAATATATGATAGACCCATACAATAAAGTCTTAGAACCCAATTGGTATTATAGCTCATACCATACCTATATATCCGAGAGGTTTTTTTTTTTTTTTCCCCGAGTAGTAAGTTACAATGTATGAGATCATCCCAGGTAGGATTAAAATGTATACTTCGGCGTGTCCAAAGAATCAAAGTAAGAGTTGATATAGGACTGGGTCTCCTCCTCCTGCAGGGTCAAAGAAAGTTGTATTCAGGTTTTGATCGGTTAATAGTATGGTAATTCCAGCTGCTAGGACAAGTAAGGATAATAGAAGTAATACCGCTGTGATGAGGACTGACCATACGAATAGTGGTGTTTGGTATTGGGTTATAGCGGGTGGTTTTATGCTGATAATAGTAGTGATAAAATTAATGGCCCCGAGAATTGAGGATACACCAGCTAAATGTAGAGAGAAAATAGTAAAGTCAACTGAAGCTCCTGCATGTGCTAAGTTTCTGGCTAAGGGTGGATACACAGTTCAGCCTGTGCCTGCACAGGCCTCAACTATTGATGATGCTAGTAGTAATAAGAAAGAAGGAGGGAACAGTCAGAAACTTATATTGTTTATACGGGGGAAAGTTATATCGGGTGCCCCAATTATTAGGGGCACTAACCAGTTTCCAAACCCGCCAATTATAATGGGTATGACTATAAAGAAGATTATTACAAATGCGTGGGCTGTTACTACCACATTGTAAATTTGGGTGTATCCGAGCAGTGTGCCAGGTTGGCCTAGTTTAGCGTGAATTAATAAGCTTAGGCCAGTGGCCACCATTCTGGCTCATGAGCAAAATAGTAAGTATAAGGTGCCAATGTATTTGTGGTTGCTTGAGAATAATCAGCGATTTATGAACATAGGTAAAATGGCCGAGAAGGTATTAGACTGTAAATCTAAAGACAGAGGTTGTGAGGTTGAGCCCTCTTTTTATCAAGTCCTGTGGTGAATGATCATTTTGAATTGCAAATTCAAGGAAGCATCTTCAACCCTGCCAGGACTTCTCTCGCTCGCGGCGGGAGAAGTAGATTGAAGCCAGTTGATTAGGGTATTTAGCTGTTAACTAAAAGTTCATGGGAAATGTATCCCTCCAATCTAGTGAGGATTTAGCTTATTAAAGTGTTTGATTTGCATTCAACTGATGTAAGATATAGTCTTGCAGTCCTTATTGGGCAGGAATTAAGTAAATTGTACTTGCTCAGGGCTTTGAAGACCCTTTGTCTGGTTTAGTCTGAAATCCTATTCTAGGATTGACAGTATTGGTGTGAGAGGTAGAAGTATTGTGGATATTATGATTATGGTTGGTAAAAGGGTTTTTTGTTTTGTGGAGTTGAATTGTTACTTTATCTTCATGTTGTTTGTAGAGGGGAATAAAGTTAGTGCTGTGGAGTATGTGAGCCGTATGTAGAAGAATAGGTTGAGTAGTGCTGTGATGGCCATGAGTGTGAGTAGAATACTGGTATTATTTTTTGTTATCTCTTGAACGATCATTCACTTAAGCATGAATCCTGACAGTGGTAGGAGTCCCCCTACTGAGAGTAGAATGAGTATGGTAAGGGTTGTGGTGACAGATGTTTTGTTTCATGTGTGTGATAGTGATAATGTGGTGGTAGTTGAGCTTTGAGTAAATAGTATGAATATAGTGAAGGTTGTTATGATATAGATTAGTAGGTTTAAGATGGTTATGGTTGGGTTATACAGTAAGATGGCTGTTATTCATCCCATGTGGGTGATTGATGAATAGGCCATTATTTTTCGGAGTTGTGTCTGGTTTAATCCACTTCAACTTCTGACTAGGATAGAAAGTATGGATAGGGCTAATATTAGATTTAGATTGATTGATGGTGAAATTTGATATAGGATTGACAGGGGTACAAGCTTTTGTCATGTTAGTAGAATTAAGCCTGCTGTTAAAGGGATGCCTTGTGCTACTTCAGGCACTCAAAACTGAAAGGGGGATAGTCCTAGTTTAATAGCTAGTGCTATTGTTATTATTATGGATGCTGTTGGGTTGAATAGCTTTGTGATAGTTCATTGGCCGGAATGCAATAGGTTAATGATGACTGCTATTATAAGTAATATGGATGCGGTGGGCTGTGTTAGAAAATATTTAGTGGAGGCTTCTATAGCTCGTGGATTAAAGTTTTTATTATGATCGGGATGATGGCTATTATATTTATTTCAAACCCAATTCAGCCTAGTAATCAGTGACAGCTTGTAATTACGATTGTAGTTCCTAAAATGACAGTTGTTAGGATAATAATAAAGATAATGGGATTTATTACTATGGGAAGGTTATAAACCAACATTTTCGGGGTATGGGCCCGATAGCTTGTTTAGCTGACCTTACTGTAGAATGTAGTGTAATGTGGTAGCACGAAGAACTTTGAATTCTTAAGGGTAGGTTCAATTCCTATGATTCTAGAATAAGAGGGTTTAAACCTCTATTATTTACTCTATAAAAGTTATTCTTTTATCGGACATATTTCTTATGTTTGTGGAGGGATACTTGCTGTTATGATGGGTAGGGACACATGCCATATACATAGGGCTAGTGTTAGAGGTAGGAAGTTTTTTCAGAGTAAGTGTATTAGTTGGTCATATCGAAATCAAGGGTGGGATGCTCAAATCCATAGGAATGATGTTGTTAGTAGTAGTGTTTTAACAATGAGGTTAGTTGTGTACAGTTCTGGTGTGTAGGGGTTGTAGAATGCTCCTAGGAACAGAATTGTTGTGAATATATTTATTATAATGATGTTGGCGTATTCTGCTAAGAAGAATATGGCAAAGGGGCCTGCTGCGTATTCTACATTGAAGCCAGATCGAGTTCGGATTCTCTTTCTGTTAAATCAAAAGGGGCTCGGTTGATTTCTGCTAGGGTAGAGATGAATCATATTATAGCCAGTCATGATGGGGAGAGTAGTCATAGTTGTTCTTGTGTTGTGGTCAGGGTTAATAGGGTAAAGCTTCCATTCATTAAGAGTGCTGATAAGAGGATGATTGCTAATGTTACTTCATATGAGATTGTTTGTGCTACTGCTCGTAGGGCTCCAATTAATGTGTATTTTGAGTTGGAGGCTCAGCCAGATCATAGAATGGAGTATACAGCTAGGCTTGATATTGCTAATATGAATAATACTCCTAGGTTTATGTTGTTGAGGGGGTATGGTATGGGTAGAGGGATTCATATTGTGAGGGATAGGGTTAGGGCTAAGATAGGTGCGATAATGAATATGGAGGTGGAAGATGTGGCTGGTCATAGGGGCTCCTTAGTGAATAGCTTGATTGCATCGGCAAAGGGTTGGAGTAGGCCATAGGGGCCTACAATGTTTGGCCCTTTTGGGAGTTGCATGTAGCCTAGGATTTTATGTTCCACTAGTGTCAGGAATGCTACAGCTAGGAGGATAGGGATGATGAGCATTAAAATGTTAATTATAAACATTTTGCTGGGGAGAGGATTTGAACCTCTGAGTATAAAGGTTTAAGTCTTATGCAATTACCGGGTTCTGCCACCCCAATAAAACCCTGGTCTTGGGTGATTAGTTTGTGCTTGCTTATTAAGTTAAGATTAGATCATTAATTATTTTGAAGGCACTTATTTAGAGTGGGCCTTATTTCTCTTGTCCTTTCGTGCTTGGAGAAATGCGTGATAGATAGAAATCGACCTGGATTGCTCCGGTCTGAACTCAGATCACATAGAACTTTAATCGTTGAACAAATGAACACTTAACAGTGGTTACACCATTAGGATGTCCTGATCCAACATCGAGGTCATAAACCCTATTGTCGATATGGACTCTAGAATAGGATTGCGCAGTTAACCCTAGGGTAACTTGTTCCATTGATCAATTTTTTGGATCAATAAGTAATACTATGCTTTGGCTAGTAGGTCTAGGCTTTAATCACTTGGAGGGTTTTTTGTGCTCCGAGGTCATCCCACCCGAAATTGTCAACCCATGTGAAATTTTGTTGTTCCTTGGTGGTTCAAGATTATAGTTTTGGGGTTCATTAATTGAAGCTCCATAGGGTCTTCTCATCTTATTTTGTTATCCCCCCCTTTTCATGGGGAGGTCAATTTCACTGATTAAAAGTAAGAGACAGTAAAACCCTCATGTGGCCATTCATACAAGTCCTTATCTAGAGAACAAATGATTATGCTACATTTGCTCAGTCAGGATACCATGGCCATTTAACGATTGTCACTGGGCAGGGGGTGCCTCTAACACTGGTGATGCTAGAGGTGGTGTTTTTGGTAAACAGGTGGGGTTTGTGTTTGCCGAGTTCCTTTTACTTTTTTTAATCTTTCCTTAGGTGCACGCCTGTGTTGGGTTAACAATGTTTTTAATAAATAGTTTAGTGTTGGATTATATTTATTTACTGTTAATTATCAGTATAATATTAGTTGCTGATGTAAGCTTGTTCAAGGAGAAATATTTCTTGTTACTCATGTTAACAGTATTACTTCTATAGTCTTATAGATTAGTCCAGTAATAATGCTAGGAGTTGATTTACTTAATATTGGAATTGAAATGTGTTTTGTTGTTGAGCTTGAATGCTTTCTTAATTGGTGGCTGCTTTTAGACCAGCTATGATGTTGTTTGTTTTTACTCTCTAGTCAAGGTTGTATCCATTTCTGAAAAGCTGTACCTTTTTAGACTAACGTTTAAATATACGTTGAAGCTTATTATGGTTTTTAGTATCATTTAACGTTGAACTGAAATTCTTTTCCTGGACAGCCAGCTATCATCAGGCTCGTTAGACTTGTCACCTCTACTTATAAATCTTCTCATTATTTTGCCACATAGATGAGTTTGTTCTAGTAACTGTTCATAAGTAGCTTGTCTGGTTTCGGGTAGTTTAGCTTAAGTTCTCTTTGTTAAATTGTTACTAGTTAAGTCATTATGCAAAAGGTACAACGGGTAAGCTTTGCTTTTTATTACTTTTAATCTTTCTTTCATCATTCCCTTACGGTACTTTCTCTATAGTGCCATCAGTGTTTAAATTTCTATCTCCTATGCTTTAAATGTCTGGTGAATGTTTTATTTGACTAGCTTATGTTAGTATGGTGGGAAAGGTGTGGGCTACATTTAGTTCAAGACGTACATATGTTATGAAATCTTCTAAGTGTAAACTAGATGCTTTATTTAAGCTATGTCTTGTTTTATCCAAGCACACTTTCCAGTATGCTTACCTTGTTACAACTTGTTTATCTTTGCTTAAAGTTTAAGCAAAGATAAGCTCTGAAAAGAGAATTTCTACATGAAAAGAAAGGATTATAAGAAAATGGACCATTGATTGTATTCTTCAAAAATATTAATGTCTTATAAGACAAAGCAAAGCTGGGGAACTGTTCCAGATTAAAGGAGGCACAGTAAGTAAATACAACATTTGTTCTAGGCTGCATCCTGTACTGGAGGGAAAATGATGCTGAAAAGAACATTCCTGGGCAGGTAAATTGACAAAAGTGAAATACAGAAAATAGATTATAAAATTATATTTTAACGTTAAATTTACTGAAGTTGGTGACCAAACTATTGATATGTAAGAAACCATTCTTTTTCTTAGGAAATACACATAGACTTTTTTAAGAGTAAAACGCCATGATGTACACAACTTATTTTCAAATGTTCAGGAAAAAACATAACATGTATTTGCATATAGAGAAAGCAAATGGAACAAAATATTAATAATAGATGAATCTGCATAAAGAACATAGGGTGTTCTTTAACATTTTTTGCAACTTTTTGTAGGTTTTAAATTATTTCCAAATATAAAAAATTTAAGAATATAGCTCATTGACATCATCCCACTGAGGGTAACCTTCCCTTTGAGAGTCTCTGACTTTAATTCCCACTGATGTCACCACCACACCAAGCTCCCAGAAGTGTGCAATTCCAACTTTAAAACAGTTGCTTTAGATTTTTCTCCCAGACAAAACCATGGAATCCTCTTATTATAACTGAGGTCCTTACATTTTCAACAAGAGTTTTACAAAATACTGAAAGAGGGCCAAAAAGAAAATGAAATAAATGAATACAACCTTAAAAAAATAAAATGTTTACAAAATGTTGTAAGAAAACACGTTTACAACATGTAGATTTCAGACCTAAAACATCAACATGTAGATTTATTTTGAGTCAGAAACATGAACTCAAACTTGTTTTGTCACATGACAGCTGTATGCCTCAAGATGGTCATTTTGTCTCTTTGTTCTTCAGTTTTCTTATCTGTTATATGGAGATAAATATCCACAGCCCACAGAGTTGTAGTTAGTATAATAGAAAATATTGTAATAAATCTCCATTACATAACAGGAACTAAACAAGCTATGTTAAGAATATGAATATGTTCATCAAAGAATTTTATTAGACCTCACATTTCTTTATTGACAAATAGCTAAAGTCTTGTACAGGCATACCTTGTTTTATTGAACTTTGCAGATACTGTGTTTTTCACAAATTGAAGGTTTGTGGCAACCCTGCATTGAGCAAGTCTATCGGCTGCATTTTTCCAATAGCATTTGCTTACTTTGTGTCTGTGTACATTTTGGTAATTCTTACAATATGTCAAAATTTTCATTATTATTATACTTATGCTGATCTATGATTAATGATCTTTGATGTTACTATTATAATTGTTTTGGGTACCATGAACTGCACCCATATAAGATGGCAAAATTAGTCAATAAAAGTATTTGTTCTGACTGTTCCACTGACCAGCTATTCCCTCTCTCCCTCCCCTGGGCCTCCCTATTCCCTAAGACACAACAATTTTGAAATTAGGCCAGTTAATAACCCTACAATGACCTCTAAGTGTTCAAGTCAAAGGAAGAATCATACCACTCTCATGTTAAATCAAAAGCTAGAAATGATTAGGCTTAGTGAGGAAGGCATGTTGAAAGCCAAGACAGGCTGAAAGCTCTGCCTCTTGCACCAAATGTTTAGTCAAGTTGTGTATGCAAAGGAAAAGCTCTTGAAGGAAATTAAAAGTGCTACCCCAGTCAACACACAAATGATAAGAAAGTGAAACAGACTTATGGTGGTATGGAGAAAGTTTTGGGGGTCTGGATAGAAGATCAAACCAGCTACACCATTCCCTTAAGCCAAAGCCTAATCTAGAGCAACACCTTGACTTTCTTCAATTCTATTAAGGCTGAG
Source organism: Delphinus delphis (assembly GCF_949987515.2). Classification (NCBI taxonomy): domain Eukaryota; kingdom Metazoa; phylum Chordata; class Mammalia; order Artiodactyla; family Delphinidae; genus Delphinus; species Delphinus delphis. Next base: position 31,189,704 of record NC_082690.1, on the reverse strand, counting down.
AGAAGTGAGGAAGCTTCAGAAAAAAAAGTTTGAAGCTAGCAGAGTTTGGTTCATGAGGTTTACGGAAAGAAGCCATCCTTATAACATAAAAGTGCACAGTGAAGCAGTAAGTGCTGATGTAGAAGCAGCAGCAAGTTATTAAGAACATCTAGCTAAGATAATTAATGAAGGTGGTTACACTTCACAACAGATTTTTAATGTAGATGAAATAGCTTCTATTGGAAGAAGTTGCTATTTAGGACTTTCATAGCTAGAGAGAAGTCAGTGCCTGGCTTCAAAAACTTCAAAGGACAGGCTGACTCTTTTAGTAGGGTCTAATGCAGCTGGTGACTTTAAGTTGAAGCCAATGCCCATTTACCATTCAAAAAATCCTAGGGTTCTAAAGAACTATGCTAAGTCTACTCTGCCTGTGCTCTATAAATGCAACAACAAAGCCTGAGTGACAGCACATCTGTTTACAACATGATTTACTGGATATTTTAAGCTCACTGTTGAGACCCATTGCTCAGAAAAAAAGATTCCTTTCAAAATATTACTCTTCATTGACAATCTACCTCATCACCCAAGAGCTCTGATGGGAATGTACAATGAGATTCATGTTGTTTTCATGCCTGTTAACAAAACATCCATTCTGCAGCCCATGGATTAAGAAAAATATTTGCCATTCAAGTCTTGTTATTTAAGAATTGCATTTCATAAGGCTATAGATGCCAAAGATAGTGATTCATCTAATGGATTTGGGCAAAGTAAATTGAAAACCTTCTGGAAAGGATTCACCATTCTAGATGCTATTAAGAACATATGTGATTCATGGGACAAGGTCAAAATATTAATGTTAACAGGAGTTTGGATGAAGCTGATCCCAACCCTCATGGATGACTTTGAGGGGTTCAAGACATAAGTGGAGGAAGTAACTACAGGTGAGGTAGAAATAGAAGGAGGACTAGAATTGGAAGGGGAACCTGAAGATGGGACTGGATTGCTGCAATCTCATGATAAAAATTTCATGAATGAGGAGTTGCTTCTTATGGTTGAGAAATGAAAGTAGCTTCTGGAGATAGAATCTACTCTGGGTGAAGACGCTGTGAAGATTGTTGAAATGACAAAAAATAAATAATTAAAAAGATTTAGAATATTATGTAAACTAAGTTGATAAAGCAGCTGCAGTGTTTGAAAGGATTGACTTCAATTTTGAAATAAGTTCTATAGTGGGTAAAATGTTATCAAACAGCATTGCACACTACAGACAATCATTCATGAAAGGAAGAGTCAATTGATGTGGCAAATGTTATTGTTGTCTTATTTTAAGAAATTGCCACAGGCACCCCACCCTTCAGCAATCACCACTCTGATCATTGAGGCAAGATGTTCCACCGGGAGGATCTAGGGGAAGATGGCCAAAGAGTAAGACGCGGAGATCACTTTCCTCCCCACAGATACATCAGAAATACATCTACACGTGGAACAACTCCTACAGAACACCTACTGAACGCTGACAGAAGACCTCAGACCTCCCAAAAGGCAAGAAACTCCCCACGTACCTGGATAGGGCAAAAGAAAAAAGAACAAACAGAGACAAAAGGATAGGGACGGGACCTGCACCAGTGGGAGGGAGCCGTGAAGGAGGAAAGGTTTCCACACACTAGAAGCCCCTTCACGGGTGGAGACTGCGGGTGGCGGAGTGGGGAAGCTTCGCAGCCATGGCGGAGAGCACAGCAACAGTGGTGCAGAGGACAAAGTGGAGAGATATCCGTACAGAGGATTGGTGCCGACCGGCACTCACCAGCCTGAGAGGCTTGTCTGCTCACCCGACAGTGAGGGCGGGGCTGGGAACTGAGGCTGGGCTTCGGTCGGAGCGCAGGGAGAGAAAGGGTGGCATGAACACAGCCTGAAGGGGTTAGTGCACCACGGCTAGCCGGGAGGGACTCCGGGGAAAAGTCTGGACCTGCCGAAGAGGCAAGAGACTTTTACTTCGCTCTTTGTTTCCCGGTGCGCGAGGAGAGGGGATTAAGAGTGCTGCTTAAAGGAGCTCCAGAGACAGGCGCGAGCCACAGCTAACAGCGCAGACCACAGAGATGGGCATGAGACGCTAAGTCTGCTGCTGCCTCCACCAAGAAGCCTGTGTGTGAGCACAGGTCACTCTCCACACCTCCCTTCCAGGGAGTCTGTGCAGCCCGCCACTGCCAGGGTCCCGGGACCCAGGAACAACATACCCCGGGAGAACGCATGGCACGCCTCAGGCTGGTGCAACGTCATGCCGGCCTCTGCCGCCGCAGGCTTGCCCCGGACTCCGTACCCCTCCCTCCCACCGGCCTGAGTGAGCCGGAGCCCCGAATCAGCGGCTCCTTTAACCCCGTCCTGTCTGAGCGAATAACAGAAGCTACCCGGCGACCTACAGGCAGAGGCGGGACCAAATCCAAAGCTGAACCCCAGGAGCTGTGCAAACAAAAAAGAGAAAGGGAAATCCCTCCCAGCAGCATCAGGAGCAGCGGATTAAAGCTCCACAATCAACTTGATGTACCCTATATCTGTGGAATACCTGAATAGACAACAAATCATCCCAAATTGAGGAGGTGGACTTTGAGAGCAAGATTTATTATTTTTTCCTCATTTCCTCTTCTTGTGAGTGTGTATGTGTATGCTTCCATGTGAGATTTTGTCTCTATAGCTTTGCTTTCACCATTTGTCCTAGGGTTCTATGGGTCCTTTTTTTTTTTTTTTTACTTAAAAAAATTTATTTTAATAACTTTATTTTCTTTTCTTTTATCCTCTTTCTTTCTTTCCTTCTTTCTACTTTTTCTCCCTTTTATTCTGAGCCAGGTGGATGAAAGGCTCTTGGTGCTGCAGCCAGGAGTCAGTGCTGTGCCTCTGAGGTGGGAGAGCCAACTTCAGGACACTGATCCAAAAGAGACCTTCCAGCTCTACGTAATATCAAATGGCAAAAACCTCCCAGAGATCTCCATCTCAATACCAACACCCAGCTTCACTCAATGACCAGCAAGCTACAGTGCTGGACACCCTATGCCAAACAACTAGCAAGACAGAAACACAAAAGCATGCATTAGCAGAGAGGATGCCTAAAATCATAATAAGTCCACAGACACCCCAAAACACACCACCAGACATGAACCTGCCCACCAGAAAGACAAGAGCCAGCCTCATCCACCAGAACAGAGGCACTAGTCCCCTCCACCAGGAAGCCTATACAACCGACTGAACCAACTTTAACCACTGGAGACAGACACCAAAAACAACGGGAACTACGAACCTGCAGCCTGCAAAAAGGAGACCCCAAACACAGTAAGATAAGCAAAATGAGAGACAGAAAAACACACAGCAGATGAAGGAGGAAGGTAAAAACACAGCAGAACTAACAAATGAAGAGGAAATAGGCAGTCTACCTGAAAAGGAATTCAGAATAATGATAGTAAAGATGATCCAAAATCCTGGAAATAGTATAGAGGAAATGTAAGAAACATTTAACAAGGACGTAGAAGAACTAAAGATGAAACAAGCAAAGATGAACAACACAATAAATGATATTAAAAATACTCTAGATGGGATCAATAGCAGAATAACTGAGGCAGAAGAACGGATAATGACCTGGAAGATAAAATACTGGAAATAACTACTGCAGAGCAGAATAAATAAAAAAGAATGAAAAGAACTGAGGACAGTCTCAGAGACCTCTGGGACAACATTAAACACACCAACATTCGAATTATAGGGGTTCCAGAAGAAGAAGCGAAAAGAAAGGGACTGAGAAAATATTTGAAGAGATTATAGTTGAAAATTTTCCTAATATGGGAAAGGAAATAGTTAATCAAGTCCAGGAAGCACAGAGAGTCCCATACAGGATAAATCCAAGGAGAAATACGAAAAGACACATATTAATCAAACTGTCAAAAATTAAATACAAAGAAAACATATTAAAAGCGACAAGGGAAAAACAACAAATAACACACAAGGGAATCTCCATAAGGTTAACAGCTGATCTTTCAGCAGAAACTCTGCAAGCCAGAAGGGACTGGCAGGACATATTTAAAGTGATGAAGGAGAAAAACCTACAACCTAGTTTACTCTCCCCAGCAAGGATCTCATTCAGATTTGATGGAGAAATTAAAACTTTACAGACAAGCAAAAGCTGAGAGAGTTCAACACCACCAAACCAGCTTTACAACAAATGCTAAAGGATCTCTCTAGGCAAGAAACACAAGAGAAAGAAATGACCTACAATAACAAGCCCAAAACAGTTAAGAAAATGTGAGTAGGGAGATACATATCGATAATTACCTTAAATGTAAATGGATTAAATACTCCCACCAAAAGACACAGACTGGCTGAATGGATACAAAAAGAAAACCCAGGGCTTCCCTGGTGGTGCAGTGGTTGAGAGTCCTCCTGCCGATGCAGGGGACACGGGTTCGTGCCCTGGTCCGGGAAGATCCCACATGCTGCGGAGCAGCTGGGCCTGTGAGCCAAGGCTGCTGGGCCTGCATGTCCAGAGCCTGTGCCCCACAATGGGAGAGGCCACAACAGTGAGAGGCCCATGTACCGCAAATAAATAAATAAATAAAGAAGACCCATACATATGCTGTCTACAAGAAACCCACTTCAGACCTAGAGACACATACAGACTGAAAGTGAGGGGATGGAAAAACATATCCCATGCAAATGGAAACCAAAAGAAAGCTGGAATAGCAATTCTCATATCAGACAAAATAGACTTTAAAATAAAGACTGTTAGAGGAGACAAAGAAGGAAACTATATAATGATCAAGGGATCGAACCAAGAAGAAGATATAACAATTGGAAATATTTATGCACCCAACATAGGAGCACCTCAGTACATAAGACAAATACTAACATCCATAAAAGGGGAAATCGACAGTAACACATTCATAATAGGGGACTTTAACACCCCACTTTCACCAATGGGCAGATCATCCAAAATGAAAATAAATAAGGAAACACAAGCTTTAAATGATACATTAAACAATATGGACTTAATTGATATTTATAGGACATTCCGTCCAAAAACAACATAATACACATTTTTCTCAAGTGCTCATGGAACATTCTCAAGGACAGATAATATCTTGGGTCACAAATCAAGCCTTGGTAAATTTAAGAAAATTGAAATTGTATGAAGTATCTTTTCTGACTACAATGCTATGAAACTAGGTATCAATTACAGGAAAAGATGTGTAAAAATTACAAACACATGGAGGCTAAACAATTCACTACTTAATGACGAAGTGATCACTGAAGAAATCAAAGAGGAAATAAAAAAATACTTAGAAACAAATGACAATGGAGACACGATGACCCAAAATCTATGGAATGCAGCAAAAGCTGTTCTAAGAGGGAAGTTTATAGTAATACAATCCTACCTTAAGAAACAGGAAACATGTCAAATAAACAACCTAACCTTGCTCCTAAAGCAATTAGAGAAAGAAGAACAAAAAAAACCCAAAGTTAGCAGAAGGAAAGAAATCATAAATATCAGTTCAGAAATAAATGAAAAAGAAATGAAGGAAACGATAGCAAAGATCAATAAAACTAAAATCTGGTTCCTTGAGAAAATAAACAAAATTGATAAACCATTAGCCAGACTCATCAGGAAAAAATGGGAGAAGACTCAAATCAACAGAATTAGAAATGAAAAAGGAGAAGTAACAACTGACATTGCAGAAATACAAAAGATCATGAGAGATTACTACAAGCAACTCTATGCCATTAAAATGGACAACCTGGAAGAAATGGACAAATTCTTAGATATGCACAACTGCCAAGACTGAATCAGGAAGAAATAGAAAATATGAACAGACCAATCACAAGCACTGAAATTGAAACTGTGATTAAAAATCTTCCAACAAACAAATTCCCAGGACCAGATGGCTTCACAGGCGAATTCTATCAAACATTTAGAGAAGTGCTAACACCTATCCTTCTAAAACTCTTCCAAAATATAGCAGAGGAAGGAATACTCCCAAACTCATTCTACGAGGTCACCATCACCCTGACACCAAAACGAGACAAGGATGTCACAAAGAAAGAACACTACAGGCCAATATCACTGATGAACATAGATGCAAAAATCCTCAACAAAATACTAGCAAACAGAATCCAACAGCACATTAAAAGGATCATGCACCATGATCCAGTAGGGTTTATTCCAGGAATGCAAGTTTTCTTCAATGTACGCAAATCAATGTGATACACCATATTAACAAATTGAAGGAGAAAAACCATATGGCCATCCCAATAGATGCAGGGAAAGCTTTCCACAAAATTCAACACCGATTTATAATAAAAACTCTCCAGAAAGTAGGCATAGAGGGAAGTTTCTTCAACAAAATAAAGGCCATATATGACAAACTGACAGCCAACATCGTCCTCAATGGTGAAAAACTGAAAGCGTTTCAAATAAGATCAGGAACAAGACAAGGTTGCCCACTCTCACCACTCTTATTCAACATAGTTTTGGAAGTTTTAGCCACAGCAATCAGAGGAGAAAAGGAAATCAAAGGAATCCAAATTGGAAAAGAAGAAATAAAACTGTCACTGTTTGCAGATGACATGATACAATACATAGAGAATCCTAAAGATTCTACCAGAAAACTACTAGAGCTAATCAACGAATTTGCTAAAGTTGCAGGATACAAAATTAATGCACAGGAATCTCTGGCACTCCTATACACTAATGATGAAAAATCTGAAAGTGACATCAAGAAAACACTCCCATTTACCATTGCAACAAAAATAATAAAATATCTAGGAATAAACCTACCTAAGGAGACAAAAGACCTGTATGCAGAAAATTATAAGACACTGATGGAAGAAATTAAAAATGATACAAATAGGTGGAGAGATATACCATGTTCTTGGATTGGAAGAATCAACATTGTGAAAATGACTCTATTACCCAAAGCAATCTACAGATTCAATGCAATCCCTATCAAACTACCAATGGCATTTTTCACAGAACTAGAACAAAAAATTTCACAATTTGTATGGAAACACAAAAGACCCCGAATAGCCAAAGCAATCTTGAGAACGAAAAATGGAGCAGGAGGAATCAGGCTCCCTGACTTCAGGCTATATTACAAAGCTACAGTAATCAAGACAGTATGGTATTGGCACAGAAAAAGAAATATAGATCAATGGAACAGGATAGAAAGCCCAGAGATAAACCCATGCACCTATGGTCACCTTATCTTTGATAAAGAAGGCAGGAATGTACAGTGGAGAAAGGCAGCCTCTTCAACAAGTGTTGGTGGGAAAACTAGAGAGGTACATGTAGAAGTATGACATTAGATCACTCCCTAACACCATACACAAAAATAAGCACAAAATATATAAAGACCTAAATGTAAGACCAGAAACTATAAAACTCTTAGAGGAAAACATAGGCAGAACACTCTATGACATAAATCGTAGCAAGATCCTTTTTGACCCACCTCCTAGAGTAATGGAAATAAAAACAAAAGGGACCTAATGAAATTTCAAAGCTTTTGCACAGCAAAGGAAACCATAAACAAGACCAAAAGACAACTCTCAGAATGGGAGAAAATATTTGCAAATGAAGCAACTGACAAAAGGTTAATCTCCAAAATTTACAAGCACCCCATGCAGCTCAATAACAAAGAAACAAACAACCCAATCCAAAAATGGGCAGAAGACCTAAAGAGACATTTCTGCAAAGAGTATATACAGACTGCCAACAAACACATGAAAGAATGCTTAACATCATTAATCATTAGAGAAATGCAAATCAAAACTACAATGAGATATCATCTCACACCAGTCAGAATGGCCATCATCAAAAAATCTAGAAACAATAAATGCTGGAGTGGGTGTGGAGGAAAGGGGACACTCTTGCACTGCTGGTGGGAATGTGAATTGGTACAGCCACTATGGAGAACAGTATGGAGGTTCCTTCGAAAACTACAAATAGAACTACCATATGACCCAGCAATCCCACTACTGGGCATATACCCTGAGAAAACCATAATTCAAGAAGAGTCATGTACCAAAATGTTCACTGCAGCTCTATTTACAATAGCCCAGAGATGGAAGCATCCTAAGTGTCCGTCATCGGATGAATGGATAAAGAAGATGTGGCACATATATACAATGGAATATTACTCAGCCATAAAAAGTAACGAAATTGAGCTATTTGTAATGAGGTGGATGGACCTAGAGTCTGTCATACAGAGTGAAGTAAGTCAGAAAGAAAAAGACAAATACAGTATGCTAACACATATATATGGAATTTAAGAAAAAATATGTCATGGAGAACATAGGGGTAAGACAGGAATAAGAACACAGTCCTACTAGAGAATGGACTTGAGGATATGGGAAGGGGGAAGGTTAAGCTGTGACAAAGCGAGAGATTGGCATGGACAAATATACACTACCAAATGTAAAATAGATAGCTAGTGGGAAGCAGCCTCATAGCACAGGGAGATCAGCTCGGTGCTTTTTGACCACCTAGGCATGTGGGATAAAGAGGGTGGGAGGGAGGGAGATGCAAGAGGGAAGAGATATGCGAACATATTTATATGTATCACAGATTCATTTTTTAATAAAGCAGAAACTAACACACAATTGTAAAGCAATTATACTCAAATAAAGATGTTTTTAAAAAAATGGAAATCATAGAGTGAATTCATGACAATTGAAGGTAACGGGAAAAGAAACTTTAATATCAAACTTCTTAGAACAGATATTTTCAAGGGAGGAAGGGTACAGGAAAAGAGCCTACCTATGATATGATAGACTGTATAGTTTGAAAGAGCATAGTCAAAATTGTAATTTTATGTTTAGAAAACAAAAAAGTACCTATTCAACAGCTAATACTACAAATAATTTTTTTTATTAAAAAAAAAAAAAAGATCTTCCCCCAGCAAAAAGATTTCAAGTCACTGAAACCTCAGATGCTGATTAACATTTTTTAGCACTAAAGTATTTTTAAATTCTTATGTATATTATTTATTTAGACACAATGTTATTGCACACTTAATAGACTACAGTATGGTGTAGAAATAATTTTTTCAATGCACTGGGGAACAAAAAAATTTCATGTGACTCACTTTATTGTGATATTCGCTTCATTGGGGGTGCTTTGGAAGCAAACTTGCAGTATCTCCAAGGTCTGCCTATATTTGATGGACTGCTCCAACTTGCCTGGCAGCTTTCTACCATGTGTTCTCTCTTCATGAGGCACACAGCATTTTGTGAAGTAATTAAAAGCTTCCAACTTTTCTGGGCACAACCACACGAAAATACATGGGCCATAGTCCTCAAGAGATGGATGCCTCAGTCTTTCATTCTTGCATATTATTGGTATTGCAGTGTCACAGAGACAACTGAGATGTCCTACACAGAAAATGAACACCGAGATGGCTTACCTGCCTCTCGTTTCAATTCACGGCCATCTTTCTTTTTCTCTCTTTCCACCTAACTGGAAAATAGCTCCACCTCCTCATATTGCCGAAAGGTCCAGGGCCAACGCCAAGCTTGATCTGGCCCCATCCCACCCAGGTTTTCTCTTGCTTAGCCCTATCCTAGTGTTCAATTGTCAGATTTCACTTAGCTTCTGTGTTTCTCTTCAACGCTTTCCCTATATTATAATAAACCAGCCCCAAATTTGCTTTACATTATGCCATGCTGGCTTTTGGTTTCTCCCCTCATTCTTTATTTTCTCCTTGAAAATCAAGTTGATACCTGTAATTTTCTATAAGTAATATAATTCTGTTGTCAGCCTCCATCAAAAAAGGAACAAAAACTCAGGTGTAAAACTTGTACTACTCTGTGCTCTGTGCCTCATATTAAATATATAGAAAGAAATCTATGATTACATTCAAAGTTTGAATTTTATTTGACCTTTTTAGCCTGTCAGTTGTGCAAATGGTGGTCCTACTGCACCAGATTCATAATGGAGGCAATAAAATTCCCAATCCAGAGGTTATAACAATGAAATGTGAGCGTCCACCATATAGTCCGATACTAAATCTTAGAAGGTGACTTTACTGGTAAAGGAAATAATAAAAAGCTTTTGTCTCGTGGTATACCCAGTTGCAAATGTATACTAATATATAGGAGTGGTTTTGGATACATTTATTGGAAAACATACTGAAAAAAATTTTCTCAATCTCAGTTTTTTCCAGATTATTGTCTTAAGAAATAACACTTAGTTACACATAGAATTTTCTAGTTTGATGTAGCAAAATCACAAATGAGAGCGAAGAAAATCTTTTAAAAAAATAACTGAAACATAATATGATAATCAATATTTTGATTCTTTGATTCTCTTACCAAAATAAGGACAAATTAATCACCTTTATTTATAGAGAAAAATTTTCATAAAGTGAACATAAAATTACAAAAAATAGATAATGTTAGACCTAAAGGTGCTAATAACTGAATGTCAGCCAATGGCACTGCTTGAAAGTTCTCCATGGTAACCCTTAGAGCTCAGACATACCTTTCAGTTCAGATATACCTTTGTGTACTATTTGAATGTTCTATAAACTGTACATAGTGTCTTTAGAGACCAGAATTTTAGAAACCCCATAAAAGTAAACAAAACAAGAATAAATCCAAAAGATGGAAGAGGCATTATTAACTAAGGACAAATATGAACAGCACAGATTTAATAGAATTACATTATGCAGGCTAAAGCTAGAAACTTGTGGAAAATGCTAACACCAACATAATAGGCCTTTTAATATTCTGTTCAGAGCAAGAAGGAAAAAAAAAACTACTTGGGATTTATAGCCATGATTGACTGTGGATTGTTAACTTCTATTGTGATTATTTCTTATTTATCAAAGAGAATGGCCAATATATTTAAAAGAGTATAATTAACACTTGCACACTGAAGCACAGAATTCATAAAAAGATGTTGTGATATCACTCATCTGCTCCAAAAGTCCTGTGCCAGCTTGTGGGCAATATACAGAGGAATTTACCAAAACAACACAGACATTTTCAAAGAATAATCAAAAAGTAAGAGATATCAGGGAACGATAGCCATCAATACCACCATGGTTTTTTTTCCAGAGAAGAACATAAGTGGATTTGGTATACCAGAGTTATCCAATACAATATAATAAAAGCTACATATGTAATTATATATTTTCTAGTGCTTACATTAATAAATTAAAATTAAAAGTGCAAAATTAATTTTAATAATAAATTTAACCCAATATACCAAATATTTTATCATTTTGACATATAATCACTAAAATATTATTGAAATTTTTTTTATTCTTTTTCATATTAAGTATGAAATCCAGTATTAAAAACTCTTTTCACCCTCATTTGTGAAAGAAATTTCTACTAAGTATAGAATACTAAATTGATAATTTTTTCTTTCAGTTCTTTAAAGATGTGTTTCACTATCTCTTGCTTGCATTGTCTGTGAGAAATTTGTTGGCATTCTCATCCTTTGTTCCTCTGAAAGTCTTTTTTCTCTAGCTCCTTTTAACATTTTCTCCTTTTCACTAATTTTGAGCAGGTGTATTGTCATGTGCCTTGGTTTTATTTTCTTCATGTTTCTTGTGCTTAGAGTTCATTGAGCTTCTTGGATCTGTGGATTTACAATTTTCAGCAAACTTTGAAAAAATTTAGCCTTTATTTCTTCAAATATGTTTTCTGCCCTGCCCTTTCTCTCCTCTCATTTATGGACTTCAATTACATGTATATTAGGCTGATTGATGTAGTCTCACAGCTCACTGATGCACTTTTCAGTTTATTTTTTCATTATTTTTTCTCTCTGTTTCTTTCTTCTTCTTTTTTTTATACTGCAGATCCTTATTAGTCATCAATTTTATACACATCAGTGTATACATGTCAATATGAATTGCCCAATTCATCACACCACCACCCCAAGCCTCCACCGCTTTCCCACCTTGGTGTCCACACATTTGTTTTCTACATCTGTGTCTCAATTTCTGCCCTGCAAACCAGTTCATCTGTACCATTTTTCTAGGTTCCACTTATATGCACTAACATATGATATTTGTTTTTCTCTTTCTGACTTACTTCACTCTGTATGACACTCTCTGGATCCATCCATGTCTCTACAAATGACCAAATTTCATTCCTTTTTATGGTTGAGTAATATTCCATTGTATATATGTACCACATCTTCTTTATCTATTCATCTGTCAATGGCATGTAGGTTGCTTCCATGACCTTGCTATTGTAAATAGTGCTGCAATGAACATTGTGGCACATATGTCTTTTTGAATTAGAGTTTTTGCTGGGTATAGGCCTAGTAGCGGGATTCCTGGATGATATGGTAATTCAATTTTTAGTTTTTTAAGGAACCTCCATACTGTTCTCCAGAGTGGCTGTATCAATTTACATTCCCACCAACAGTGCAAGAGCGTTCCCTTTACTCCACACCCTCTCCATCATTTGTTGTTTGATTTTCTGATGAGGCCCATTCTAACTGGTGTGAGGTGATACTTCATGGTAGTTTTGATTTGCATTTCTCTAATAATTAGTGACGTTGAGCAACTTTTCATGTGCCTCTTGACCATCTGAATGTCTTCTTTGGAGAAATGTCTATTTAGGTCTTCTGCCCATTTTTGGATTGGGTTGTATGCTCTTTTAATATTGAGCTGTGTGAGCTGTTTGTATATTTTGGAGATTAACCCTTTGTCCGTTGATTCATTTGCAAATATTTTCTCCCATTCCGAGGGTTGTCTTTTCATCTTGTTTATGGTTTCCTTTGCTGTGCAAAAGCTTTGAAGTTTCATTAGGTCCCATTTGTTTACTTTTGTTTTTATGTCCATTACTCTAGGAGGTGGATCAAAAAAGATATTGCTGTGATTTATGTCAAAGAGTGTTCTTCCTATGTTTTCCTCTAAGAGTTTTAAAGTGTCTGGTCTTATATTTAGGTCTCCAATCCATTTTGAGTTTATTTTTGTGTATGGTGTTAGGGAGTGTTCAAATTTCAATCTTTTACATGTAGCTGTCCAGTTTTCCTAGCAGCACTTATTGAAGAGACTGTCTTTTCTCCATTGCATATCCTTGCCTCCTTTCTCATAGATTAGTTGACCACAGGTGCGTGGGTTTATCTCTGGGCTTTCTGTCTTGTTCCATTGATCAATATTTCTGTTTCTGTGCCAGTACCATATTGTCTTGATTACTGTAGCTTTGTAGTATAGTCTGAAGTTAGGGAGTCTGATTTTTCTAGCTCCGTTTTTTTTTCCCTCAAGACTTCTTTGGCTATTTGGGGTCTCTTGTGTCTCCAAACAAATTTTAAGATTTTTGTTCTACTTCCATAAAAAATGCCATTGGTAATTTCATAGGGCTTGCATTGAATCTGTAGATTGCTTTGGGTACTATAGTCATTTTCACAATGTTGATTCTTCCAATCCAAGAACATGGTATATCTCTCCATCTGTTGGTATCATCTTTAATTTCTTTCATCAGTGTCTTATAGTTTTCTGCATACAGGTCTTTTGTCTCCCTAGGTAGGTTTATTCCTGGGTATTTTATTGTTTTTGTTGCAATGGTAAATGGGAGTGTTTCCTTAGTTTCTCTTTCATATTTTTCATCATTAGTGTATAGGAGTGCCAGAGATTCCTGTGCATTAATTTTGTGTCCTGCAACACTACTAAATTCATTGCTTAGATCTAGTAGTTTTCTGGAGGCATCCTTAGGATTCTGTATGTATAGTATCATGTCATCTGCAAACAGTGACAGTTTTACTTCTTCTTTTCCTATTTGTATTACTTTTATTTCTTTTTCTTCTCTGATTGCCATGGCTAGGACTTCCAAAACAATGTTGAATAAGAGTGGGGAGAGTGGACATCCTTGTCTTGTTCCTGATCTTAGAGGAAATGCTTTCAGTTTTTCACCATTGAGAATGATGTTTACTGTGGGTTTGTCGTATATGACCTTTATTATGTTGAGGTAGGATCCCTTTATGACCACTTTCTGGAGAGTTTTATCATAAATGGGTGTTGAGTTTTGTTAAAATCTTTTTCTACATCTATTGAGATGACCATATGGTTTTTATTCCTCAATTTGTTAATATGGTGTATCACATTGACTGATTTATGTATATTGAAGAATACTTGCATCCCTGGGATAAATCCCACCTTATCATGTTGTATGAGCCTTTTAATGTGTTGTTTGATTCTGTTTGCTAGTATTTTGTTGAGGAGTTTTGCATCTATATTCATCAGTGATTTTGGTCTGTAATTTCTTTTTTTGGAATACCTTTGTCTGGTTTTGATAACAGGGTGATGGTGGCCTCATAGAATGAGTTTGGGAGTGTCCCTTCCTCTACAATTTTTTGGAAGAGTTTGAGAAGGATAGGTGTTAGCTCTTCTCTAAATGTTTGATAGAATTCGCCTGTGAAGCCATCTGGTCCTGGACTTTTGTTTGTTGGAAGATTTTTAATCACAGTTTCAATTTCATTAGTTGTGATTGGTCTGTTCATATTTTCTATTTCTTCCTGGATCAGTCTTGGAAGGTATACCTTTCTAGGTATTTGCCAATTTCTTCCAGGTTGTCCATTTTATTGGCATAGAGTTGCTTGTAGTAGTCTCTTAGGATGCTTTGTATTTATTTGGTGTTTCTTGTAACTTCTCCTTTTACATTTCTAATTTTATTGATTTGAGTCCTCTCCCTCTTTTACTTGATGAGTCTGGCTAATGGTTTATCTATTTTGTTTATCTTCTCAAAGAACCAGCTTTTAGTTTTATTGATCCTTGCTATTGTTTTTATTTTGTTTCTATTTCATTTATTTCTGCTCTGATGTTTATGATTTCTTTCCTTCTGCTAACTTTGCGTTTTGTTTGTTCTTCTTTCTCTAGTTCCTTTACGTGTAAGGTTAGATTGTTTACTTGAGATTTTTGTTGTGTCTTGAGGTACGCTTGTATAGCTATAAAGTTCCCTCTTAGAACTGCTTTTGCTGCACCCCATAGGTTTTGGACCATCGTGTTTTCATTGTCATTTGTCTCTAGGTATTTTTTTATTTCCTCTTTGATTTCTTCAGTGATCTCTTGGTTATTTAGTAACGTATTGTTTAGCCTCCATGTGTTTGTGTTCTTTTTTTTGTTTGTTTTTCCCTGTAATTCATTTATAATCTCATAGCGTTGCAGTAAGAAAAGATGTCTGATGTGAATTAAATTTTCTTACATTCACTGTGGCTTGATTTGTGACCGAAGATGTGATCTGTCCTGGAGAATATTCTGTGCGCAATTGAGAAGAAAGTGTAATCTGCTCTTTCTGGATGGAACGTCCTGTAAATATTAATTAAATATATCTGGTGTATTGTGCCATTTATAGCTTCTGTTTCCTTATTTATTTTCAATTTGGATGATCTGTCCATTGGTGTAAGTGAGGTGTTAAAGTCCCCCACTATTGTGTTACTGTCGATTTCCTCTTTTATAGCTGTTAGCAGTTGCCTTATGTATTGAGTTGCTTCTATGTTGGGTGGATATATAATTATAATTGTTATATCTTCTTCTTGGATAGATCCCTTGATCATTATGTAGTTTTCTTCCTTGTGTCTTGTAACATTCTTTATTTTAACGTCTATTTTATCTGATATGAGTATTGCTACTACAGCTTTCTTTTGATTTCCATTTGCATGGAATATCTGTTTCCATCCCCTCACTTTCAGTCTGTATGTGTCCCTATGTCTGAAGTGGGTCTCTTGTAGACAGCATATAGATGGTTCCTGCTTTTGTATCCATTCAGCAAGCCTGTGTCTTTTGGTTGGAGCGTTTAATCCATTCACGTTTAAGGTAGTTAGCAATACATACGTTCCTATGACCATTTTCTTAATTGTTTTGGGTTTTTTTTTTTTTGTAGGTCTTTTTCTTCTCTTGTGTTTCCCACTTAGAGAAGTTCCTGTAGCATTTGTTGTAGAGCTGGTTTTGTGGTGCTGAATTCTCTTAGCTTTCGCTTGTCTGTAAAGGTTATAATTTCTCCATCAAGTCTGAATGAGATCCTTGCTGGGTAGAGTAATCCTGGTTGTAGGTTCTTCCCTTTCATCACCTTAAGTATATCATGCCACTCCCTTCTTGTTTGTAGAGTTTCTGATGAGAAATCAGCTGTTAACCTTAAGGGAGTTCCATTGTTTGTTATTTGTCATTTTTCCCTTGCAGCTTTCAATATTTTTTCTTTGTCTTTTAATTTTTCCAGTTTGATTACTATGTTTCTCAGTGTGTTTCTTCTTGGGTTTATCCTGTATGGCACTCGCTGCACTTCCTGGACTTGGGTGGCTATTTCCTTTCCCATGTTAGGGAAGTTTTCGACTATAATTTCTTCAAATATTTTTCTTGGGTCCTTTCTCTCTCTCTTCTCCTTCTGGGACCCCTATAATATGAATGTTGCTGCATTTAATGTTGTCCCAGAGGTCTCTTAGGCTGTCTTCATTTCTTTTCATTCTTTTTTCTTTATTCTTTTCCACAGCAGTGAATTCCACCATTCTGTCTTCCAGGTCACTTATCCGTTCTTCTGTCTCAGTTATACTGCTATTGATTCCTTCTAGTGTAGTTTTCATTTCAGTTATTGTATTGATCATCTCTGTTTCTTTGTTCCTTAATTGCTCTATGTGTTTGTTAAACATTTCTTGTGTCTTCTTCATCTTTGCCTCCATTCTCTTTCCGAGATTCTGAATAATCTTCACTATCATTATTCTGAATTCTTTTTGGAAGGTTGCCTATCTCCACTTCATTTAGTTGTTTTTCTGGGGTTTTATCTTGTTCCTCCATCTGGTACTTAGCCCTCTGCCTTTTCATCTTGTCTATCTTTCTGTGAATGTGGTTTTTGTTCCACAGGCTGCAGTATTGTAGTTCTTCTTGCTTCTGCTGTCTGCCCTTTGGTGGATGAGGCTATCTAAGACACTTGTGCAAGTTCCCTGATGGGAGGGACTGGTGGTGGGTAGAGCTGACTGTTCCTGTAGTGGGCAGAGTTCAGTAAAACTTTAATCTGCTTGACTCCTGATGGGTGGGTCTGGCTTCCCTCCCTGTTGGTTGTTTGGCCTTAGATGACCCAACACTGGAGCCTATCCAGGCTCTTTGGTGGAGTTAATGGAGGACTCTTGGAGGGCTCACGCCAAGGAGTACTTCCCAGAACTTCTGCTGCCAGTGTCCTTGTCCCCATGGTGAGCCACAGCCACCACCTGCCTCTGCAGAAGACCCTCCAACACTAGCAGGTAGGTCTGGTTCAGTCTCCCCTGGGGTCACTATTTCTTCCTCTGAGTCCTGATGCACACACTATTTTGTGTGTGCCCTCCAAGAGTGGAGTCTCTGTTTCCCCCAGTCCTGTTGAAGTCCGGCAATCAAATCCCACTAGCTTTCAAAGTCTGATTCTCTAGGAATTCCTCCCCTTGTTGCCAGACCCCCAGGTTGGGAACCTTATGTGGAACTCAGAACCTTCACTCCAGTGGGTGGGCTTCTGTAGTATAAGTGTTCTCCAGTCTGTGAGTCACCCACCCAACAGTTATAGGATTTGATTTTCCTGTGATTGCGTCCCTCCTACCATTTCATTGTGGCTTCTCCTTTGTCTTTGGATGTGGGGTATATTTTCTGGTGAATTACAGTGTCTTCCTGTCATTGATTGTCCAGCAGCTAGTTGTGATTCTTGTGTTCTTACAAAAGGGAGTGAGAGCACGTCCTTCTACTCTGCCATCTTGGTTCCTAATCCTCTCTCTATGTTTCATTTCAATGATTTTCCATTGCTATATGTTCAAGATCACTAATCTTCTCTTCTGCAATATCTAATCTACAGTTATTCTCAGTCAGTTTGTTTAATTTCATACATTGTAGCTTTTATTTGGGTGTTTTTAAGTTTTTGGGGTTTTTTTAAAAAAATTGTCTTTCTTGTCTCTTCTTAAATTATTGAACATGTGGAGTACAGTCATATTACTTTTAAAGTACTTATCTGCAAATTCTAACATCTGTTATCAGTTCTGTGTCATTTTTTATTGTTGTCACTTCTGATTATGGGTCATATTTTCCCACTTTTTTGCATGTCTGGTAATTTTTTATTAAATGCCAGACATAAACTTTATCTTTTTGGATTTTTGGTACTTTTGTAATTCCTGTAAATGTTCTTGGACTTTGTTTGGGATTCAGTTAAGTTACTTGGAAACAGTTTGATACTTTCAGATCTTGCTTTTAACATTTGCTGAGCGGGAGCAGAATACTGCTCATCCTAAGACTAATTATTTTCCACTCCTGAAGCCAGTGCATTCTATGTACTCTACTGAATGCTTTGTGAATCTTCAGGTTTTTCCAGTTTCACTGGTGGGATCAGGCACCATCCAGGTACTGTTACCTCTAATTCTTTTGAGTGTTTTTTCCGTGGCCAGGAGTAGTTTCCTCACACATATGAGCTGATCTGTACTCAGCTGAATACTCAACTCTTTGCATATCTCTGGAGTTTTCTCTCTGTACAACTCTCTTCTCTCTAGTAATCTGCCCTGAGAATGCTGGCTGGCTGCCTTGGACGATATCTCTGTGATTATAGAGTTGGTCAAGCTCTGCTTGGGTTTTCTTTCCTTATGCTGCAGACTAGAAACTCTCTCAAGGCAGTAAGATGGGGAAATCATAGGGTTAACTGCTAGTTCACATATTTTGTCAATTTTGGGGTTCTTTTAGATGGGATGGTAAAGGAATTGCTGCTCTATCTTGGTTGGAAGCTAACATCCTATACAATTTTTTTTCTTTTTTTTTTTTTTTTTTTTGTGGTATGCAGGCCTCTCACTGCTGTGGCCTCTCCCATTGTGGAGCACAGGCTCCGGACATGCAGGCTCAGTGGCCATGGCTCATGGGCCCAGCCGCTCCGCAGCATGTGGGATTTTCCCAGACTGGGGCACGAACCTGTGTCCCCTACATCAGCAGGTGGACTCTCAACCACTGCGCCACCAGGGAAGCCCCATCCTATACAATTTAATATAGCACATTCATTCCACAAACTTTCACTGAGCATCCATGGTGATAGCTATTCATAAGGCAAAATGCCTCATTATAGTTTGGTGGTGAAAGAGGATGGAATATAATGAGGAAATGTTGAGAAGTATAGATTAGTTGGAAATTTAAGGAAGTAGTGAGTAAGAAGCCAAGAGCTAGTTTGTAAAAAATTCTGAAGAAAGAAAATTTCTGAGTGAAGGAATGCATTAAAAATCTAAACCTAAACAGTAAGAACATTCCATCTGTGTCCAAATCTGTGCAGTCTTGAAGGACTCATCTAGTTATCCCTGACACAAGCTTTTTGCACATGTCTCTACTTAGGGACAGGAGCCACTAACCCTTCCTTATCTTTTATGATTTTTCCCACCTACTGGATGGAGAGATAAGGTTGAGGAATGACGTCCTCAATAAGTAGAGGGGCATAACTCCTGTCTCGGTGACCAGAGTGTGTGAAAGTCCTTCCCCACCTCCCCCAACTTCTCCCTGTTCCCTCTAGTCTTCCACATAGACCCTCTACTTCCAAATTACATATCCTCTTCCCTCCCATCTATGAAACACATTCTTGTTTAATCAAATCCACTCTTCATGCTCAAAGGATATGGATGAAAGACCCATATTATATTTTGTATTGAGCCCATTTTATTAGTTTTGCTACTCATAAGGATTATATCTTTTTGTTAATATCTAATCACACGTGACTTCTGAGGCACCATGCTTTCTTTGGGTATTTGGTGCCCACAGTTGGCAAACACCAAGACTAAGAAACAGGAATTTGATATAAACTCAGAGTTCAAGAAGTATTACAGTGATTCTAAACATTGGCTACACATTAGAATCACTTGTAGAGCTTTTAAAAAAGTCCTATATGTCCTAACAGCCTGTACCTGTTCCCATCTCAGATCAGTGAAGATGGTTCCCAGGCATTGGTATCTTTAAAAAAAAACTCAGGGGCTTCCCTGGTGGTGCAGTTGTTGAGAGTCCGCCTGTGGAAACAGGGAACATGGGTTCAAGCCCTGGTCCAGGAAGATCCCACATGCCGTGGAGTGGCTGGGCCCGTGAGCCATGGCCGCTGAGCCTGCGTGTCCGGAGCCTGTGCTCCGCAGTGGGAGAGGCCACAACAGTGAGACGCCCACATACCGCAAAAAAAACAAAAACAAAACAAAACAAAACAACTCAATAAGTCCTTCTAATGTGCACTGAAGATTGAGAATTCCTAGAGTATTGAATAGGTAGAGATCACAGTTAAGAGTATAATGAGTGATAAAAATTAATTGGTTTAAAAGTAAGTGGTAGGGGAAATCTTCAAGATGATGGAGGACTAAGACATGGAAATCACCTTCCTCCCCACAAATACATCAGAAATACATCTATATGTGGAACAACTCCTACAGAACACCTACTGAACACTGACAGAAGACCTCAGACTTCTCAAAAGTCAAGAAACTCCCCATGTACTTGGGTAGGGCAAAAGAAAAAAGAAAAAACAGAGACAAAAGAATAGAGATGGGACCTGCACCTCAGAGAGGGAACTGTGAAGGAGGAAAAATTTCCACACAATAGTAAGCCCCTTCACTGGTGGAGATGGTGGGTGGTGGGGGGAAGCTTCAGAGCCACAGAGGACAGCACAGCAACAGGGGTGCAGAGGGCAAAGCAGAGTGATTCCTACACAGAGGATATGTGCTAACCAGCACTCACCAGCCTGAGAGGCTTGTCTGCTCACTTGCTGGGGTTGGGGGGAATGGGAGCTGAAGTTCCAGCTTCGGAGGTCAGATCCCAGGGAGAGGACTGGGGTTGGCTGGGTGAACACAGCCTGAAGGGGGCTACTGCACCACAGCTAGCCAGGAGGGAGTACAGGAAAAAGTCGGGAATTGCCTAAGAGGCAAGAGACCATTGTTTCTGGATGCGCGAGGAGAGGGGATTCAGAGCACCACCTAAATGAGCTCCAGAGATGGATGCAAGCTGCGGCTATCAGCTCAGACACCAGAGACAGGCATGAAACACTAAGGCTGCTGCTGCAGTCACCAAGAAGCCTGTGTGCAAGCACAGGTCATTATCCACACCTCCCCTCCCAGGAGTCAGTGCAGCCCGCCACTGCCAGGGTCACGTGATCCAGGGGCAACTTGCCCAGGAGAACACACGGTGCACCTCAGGCTGTTGCAACGTCACACCAGCCTCTGCTACTGCAGGCTCACTCCACATTCCATACCCCTCTCTTCCCACCAACCTGAGTGAACCAGAGCCCCCTAATCAGCTGCTCCTTTAACCCCTTCCTGTCTGGGTGGGGAACAGACACCCTCAGGCGACCTTCACACAGAGACGTGGTTAAATCCAAAGCTGAACCCCAGGAGCTGTGTGAACAAAAAAGAGAAAGGGAAATTTCTCCCAGCAGCCTCAGGAACAGCAGATTAAATCTCCACAATCGACTTGATGTACCTGCATCTATGAAATACCTAAATAGACAACAAATCATGTCCAAATTGAGGCAGTGGACTTTGAGAGCAACTGTACGCTTAGGGTTTGCTTTCTGCATCTAATTTGTTTCTGGTTTTATGTTTATCTCAGTTTAATATATAGAGTTCATTATCATTGGTAGATTTGTTTATTGATTTGTTGCTCTCTTCCTTTTCTTTTTCATATACAGATATATGTTTTTTGTTCCTTTTTCTCTTTTGGTGAGTGTGTATGTGTATGCTTCTTTGTTTGATTTTGTCTGTATAGCTTTGCTTTTACCATTTGCCCTAGGATTCTGTCTGTCTCTTTTTTTGTTTTTTTAGTATAGTTTTTAGCATTTGTTATCATTGGTGGATTTGTTTTTTGGTTTGGTTGCTCTCTTCTTTCTTTGTTTCTTTTTTTATTACTTTTTAAGTTTTAATAATTTTTTAATGTTCTATTTCTTATATTAGTAACTATTTTATTTTCTCTTTCTTTCTTTCTTTTTTTCTCCCTTGTCTTCTGAGTCATTTGGCTGACAGGGTCTTGGTGCTCCAGCTGGTGCCAGGCCTGTGCCTCTGAGGTGGGAAAGCTGAGTTCAGGACATTGGTCCACCAGATATATCCTGGCTCCACATAATATCAAATGGCGAAAGCTCTCCCAGAGATCTCCATCTCAATGCTAAGACCCAGCTCCACTCAACAACCAGCAAGCTACAATGCCAGACACCTTATGCCAAACAACTAGCAAGACAGGAACACAACCCCACCCATTAGCAGACAGCCTGCCTAAAATCATAGTAAGTTCACAGATACCCCAAAACACACCACCGGACGTGGTCCTGTCCCCCAGAAAGAAAAGGTCCAGCCTCATCCCCTGGAACATAGGCACCATTTGCTCCACCAGGAAGCCTACACAACCCACTGAACAAACCTTAGCCACTAGGGGCAGACATAAACACACAGCCTGTGAAAAGGAGACTCCAAACACAGTAAGTTAAGCAAAATGAAAAGACAGAGAAACACTCAGCAGATGATGGACCAAGGCAAAAACCCACCAGACCTAACAAATGAAGAGGAAATAGGCAGTCTACCTGAAAAAGAATTCAGAGTAAAGGTAGTAAATATTATCCAAAATTTTGGAAATAGAATGGAGAAAATACAAGAAACATTTAACAAAGACCAAGAAGAACTAAAGAGCAAAGAAACAATGATGAACAACACAATAAATGAAATTAAAATTTTTCTAGAAGGAATTGATAGCAGATTAACAGGAGCAGGAGAAAGGACAAGTGACCTGGAAGAGAAAATAGTGGAAATAACCACCACAGAGCAGAATAAAGAGAAAAGAATGAAAAGAATTGAGGGCAGCCTCAGAGACCTCTGGGACAACATGAAATGCACCAACATTCAAATTATATGGGTCCAAGAATGAGAAGAGAGAAAAAAAAAAGGGGGACTGAGAAAATATTGGAAGAGATTATAGTTGAAAACGTCTCTAATATGGGAAAGGAAATAGTCAATCGAGTCCAGGAAGGATACATCCAAGGAAACACAGGCCAAGACACATATTAATCAAACTATCAAAAATTAAATACAAAGAAAAAATATCAAAAGCAGCAAGGGAAAAAAACCAAATAACATGCAAGGGAATCCTCATAAGGTTAACAGCTGATCTTTCAGCAGAAACTCTGTAAGCCAGAAGGGAGTGGCAAGACCCATTTAAAGTGATGAAAGCAAAAAACCTACAACCAAGATTACTCTACCTAGCAAGGATCCCATTCAGATTCAACGGAGAAATTAAAACCTTTACAGACAAACAAAAGCTAAGAGAATTCACCACCACCAAACCAGTTTTACTACAAATGCTAAAGAAACTTAGCTAAAGGAACTAGGCAGGAAATACAAGAGAAGGAAAAGACCTACAATAACAAACCCAAAACAATTAAGAAAATTGTAATAGGAACATACACATCAATATTTACCTTAAATATAAATGGATTAAATGCTCCCACCAAAGACATAGACTGGTTGAATGGATGCACAAACAAGACTCATATATATGCTGTCTACAAGAGACCCACTTCAGACCTAGGGACACATACAGACTGAAAGTGAGGGGATGGGATTTCCCTGGTGGTGCAGTTGTAAAGAATCTGCCTGTCAATGCAGGGGACACCGGTTCGAGCTCTGGTCTGGGAAGATCCCACATGCCACAGAGCAACTAAGTCCGTGTGCCACAACTACTAGCCTGCACTCTAGAGCCATCACAGTACAACTACTGAAGCCTGCATGCCTAGAGCCTCTGCTCCTCAACAAGAGAAGCAGCCACATCAATGAGAAGTCCGTGCACCACAACAAAGAGTAGCACCCGCTCACCGCAAATAGAGAAAGCCTGCATGCAGCAACAAAGACCCAATACAGCCAAATTTAAATAAATAAATAAAATTAAAAAAAAAAGAAACTGAGGGGATTGAAAAAGATATTCCATCAAAATGGAAATCAAAAGAAAGCTGGAGTAGCAATTCTCATATCCAACAAAATAGACTTTAAAATAAAGACTATTATAAGAGACGAAGAAAGACACTACATAATGATCAAGGGATCAATCCAAGAAGAAGATATAACAATTGTATATATTTATTCATCCAACATAGGAGCACCTCAATACATAAGGCAAATGGTAACAGCCATAAAAGGGGAAATCGACAGTAACACAATCATAGTAGGGGACTTTAATACCGCACTTTCGCCAATGGACAGATCATGCAAAATGAAAATAAACAAGGAAACACAAGCTTTAAAAGATACATTAAACAAGATGGACTTAATTGATATTTATAGGACATTCCATCCAAAAAGAACAGAATACCCTTTCTTCTCAAGTGCTCATGGAACATTCTCCAGGATAGATCATATCTTGGGTCACAAATCAAGCTTTGGTAACTTTTTTAAAATTGAAATCATATCAAGTATCTTTCCAACCCCAATGTTATGGGACTAGACATCAATTACAGGAAAAAAAATCTGTAAAAATTACAAACACATGGAGGTTAAACCATAAACTACTAAATAACCAAGAGTTCACTGAAGAAATAAAGGAGGAAATCAAAAATTACCTAGAAACAAATGACAATGAAAACACGATGACCCAAAACCTATGGGAAACAGCAAAAGCAGTTCTAAGAGGGAAGTTTATAGCAATATAATCCTACCTCAAAAAACAGGAAATGTCTCAGATAAACAACATAGCCTTCCACTTAAAGCAATTAGAGAAAGAAGAACAAAAAACCCCAAAGTTAGCAGAAGGAAAGAAATCATAAAGATCAGATCAGAAATAAATGAAAAATAAATGAAGGAAACAATAGCAAAAATCAATAAAATTAAAAGCTGGTTCTTTGAGAAGATAAAATTGATAAACCATTAGCCAGACTCAAGAAGAAAAAAAGGGAGAAGACTCAAATCAACAGAATTAGCAATGAAAAAGGAGAACTAACAACTGGCACTGCAGAAATACAAAGGATCATGAGAGATTACTACTAGTAACTAAATACAAATAAAATAGACAGCCTGGAAGATATGGAAAAATTCTTAGAAAAACACAACCTTCTGAGCCTGAACTAGGAAGAAATAGAAAATATAAACAGACCAATCACAAGCACTGAAATTGAAACTGTGATTAAAACGTTTCCAACAAACAAAAGCCCAGGACCAGATGGCTTCACAGGCGAATTCTATGAAACATTTAGAGAAGAGCTAACACCTATCCTTCTCAAACTCTTCCAAAATATAGCAGATGGAGGAACACTCCCAAACTCATTCTACGAGGCCAACATTACCCTGATACCAAATTCAGACAAAGATGTCACAAAGGAAGAAAACTACAGGCCAGTATCACTGATGAACAAAGATGCAAAAATCCTCACCAGAATACTAGCAAACAGAATCCAAAAGTACATTAAAGCATCATACACCATGATTAAGTGGGGTTTATCCCAGGAATGCAAGGATTCCTTAATATATGCAAATCAATCAATGTGATACACCATATTAAAAAATTGAAGGAGAAAAACCATATGATCATCTCAATAGATGCAGAAAAAACTTTCGACAAAATTCAACACCCATTTATGATGAAAACCCTCCAGAAAGTAGGCATACAGGGAACTTACCTCAACATAATAAAGACCATATATGAAAAACCCACAGCCAACTTCGTTCTTAATGGTGAAAAACTGAAACCATTTCCTCTCAGATCAGGAACAAAGCAAGGTTGTCCACTCTCACCACTATTATTCAACATAGTTTTGGAAGTTTTAGCCACAGCAATCAGAGAAGAAAAAGAAATATAAGGCATCCAAATTGGAAAAGAAAAAGTAAATCTGTCAGTGTTTGCAGATGAAATGATACTATACATAGAAAATCCTAAATATGCTACCAGAAAACTACTAGAGCTAATCAATGAGTTTGGTAAAGTGGCAGGATACAAAATTAATGCACAGAAATCCCTTGCATTCCTATACACTAATGATGAAAAATCTGAAAGAGAAATTAAGGAAACACTCTCATTTACCATTGCAAGAAAAAGAATAAAATACCTAGGAATAAACCTACCTAAGGAGACAAAAGACCTGTATGCAGAAAATTATAAGACACTGATGAAAGAAATTAAAGATGATACAAACTGATGGAGAGCTATACCACCACGTTCTCAGATTGGAAGAATCAACATTATGAAAATGACTATATTACCCAAAGCAATCTACAGATTCAATGCAATCCCTATCAAACTACCAATGGCATTTTTCACAGAAGTAGAACAAAAAATTTCACAATTTATATGGAAACACAAAAGACCCCAAATAACCAAAACAATGTTGAGAAAGAAAAATGGAGCTGGAGGAAGCAGGCTCCCTGACTTCAGACTGCACTACAAAGCTACAGTAATCAAGAGAGTATGGTACTGGCACAAAAACAGAAATATAGATCAATGGAACAGGATAGAAACCCCAGAGATAAACCACATATGGTTACCTTTTTTTTCATAAAGCAGGCAAGAATATACAGTGAAGAAAAGACAGCCTCTTCAGTAAGTGGTGCTGGGAAAACTGGACAGCTACACGTAAAAGAATGAAATTACAACATTCCCTAATACCATACACAAAAATAAACTCAAAGTGGATTAAAGACCTAAATATAAGACCAGTCACTTTAAAACTCTTAAAGGAAAACATGGGCAGAACACTATGCTATAAATCACAGCAAGATCCTTTTTAACCCAAGTCCTAGACAAATGGAAATAAAAACAAAAATATGGGAGAAAAACCTAAAGCAACTGTTTTAAAGTTGGAATTGCACACTTCTGGGAGCTGTGTGTGGTGGTGACATCAGTGGGAATTAAAGCAGTTTCAAGGCTAAGATATTATTGAATCTGGCTTTGGATACAATGATTCTGAGGTGACAACAGGATATTTGTGTGTAAATGTCCAAAACACAAAAGGCAGTTGATAGCATGGGAGTGGGTGAAATCCCACTGGGGAGTGGAGAACCTCAGCAGGGTAAGCACTGAACCCCAAAGACAACCTGTTTTCAGGAGGCTGGTGTAAAGAGGAGCCAAAGAGAGAATGAGAAGCAGCAGTGGAGCGGAACAAGAACTAATAGAGCATGTTTCTCAAAGTTGTCTACAGTCTCAGATGTGACTGATTTGCTAATTTAAAAGATTGGATTCCTAGGCCCTGACCAGACTTTCAGAATCTGAATCTCTGGAAGTGAGACCTGGGAATCTAATTCTTAATTAATTTCTCAGGTTATTCTTATGACAGTCACTATAGTAGAAAGAAGTGTTACAGAATCCAAGGCAGAAAATATTTTGAAGAAAAAAAGTGAGCAATACTTTAAAATTCTATAGAAAAGTCAAATTCCATTGAAAAGTCAAAATATGGCTTAAAAACTGACCACTGGATTTTACAGTTAAGAGGTTATTGGAGTCCTTAGTGAGAATGAATTTTGTAAAACGGTGCAGGTAAATGTTAAATTGCTTTCTAGAGTGTAACTCACTTTTTCCGGAAAAAAACTAAGGGTAAATTTTTTGGCAAATTTTGCAAATCTGTGCCTTTCTGCTACTTTTAGAAATTTCATTATTTTTATTTCTATAGCATGCTGTAACACACTCTCCCCTAAGAAATGTCAAACCAGTTTCTTCTAGCAATTTAGGTATGTTAAGTTGCCTTTAAAAAAATCACTTTTGCAAATCTTTTATTTCTTCCTTTTAGTTCAAAGATAAGAAAAAAAAATTATTTTCTTAAAGTTTAAGAATGTCACTAATGCTAGAGTTTGCATATTATTTTTCTTCTGGAAACTAGATATCAATTTTAAGTTTTTAACTTTTCAGGGGTTTTTTTCTTAAAGTTCTGGAAAGTTTTCTTCACTCTTCACTCTTGATAAATTTCTCCCATTTGTTCTGTATTCTCCTTTAGGAAATTCAATTAATCTTGAATTGCTTCTTCGTGTAGTATCATCTATAATTTTGTCATCCTCTCTTGAATTGTCATTTTTGTTATTTTCTTTCATGGTCTCGTATATATTTACAGAGTCTATTTTCTGTTTCATTAATCTGTTTCTGAAACATTATTTCTACTACTCAGGATTCCAATGAGTATTTGTTTTATCAGGGAATTTGTCCTGATCTCTTCTTGTTTCGTAACTTTGCTGTTATCTTCTATCTCCCTGAAAATAAATTATAGATATTTTCATTAGATTAGATGTTTTATTCTTATGTTGCACAAGGAAAACCTACATGATCAATTAGAACTGGTTGAAATACAGACCTGTCATTGCGTTTTCTGTTTCTTTGGCACTGCCACTTCCTGACTGCTTTTCCTTCCTTGCTCACACTCCCTCTAGCTTGCTTTGATAATCCAGGGCCATTGCCTCTGCCTGTGCAGGTTGTGCTGGCTGAGGGGTGAGGGGGCCTGGAATCCAGCTTGCACCATGCTTGCCTGTCTGAGCACTCGGGTGGAGCTGCAGCCCCTAGAGAAAGAGGCACCTCTTTCTAACTGTCACAAATACTCTTAATTCTTACAGTACTAGCAGTGGCTTCTGTTGGCCATACAGAAAACTGCTTGAAAATTTCATTCTGATAATTTCTTTCAGCAGAAGACTCTGTACATTCAAGTTTGGGTATCCTTGCATTCTTTGTAGCTTCACAATGACCAGGGATAACAGCAGAGAGCCTTTCACTTCCAACCATATCACCTACTCAATTGTCAATCAAGTGCTTCCTGGCAGATTTTACATTAGAAGTTACTCTGAGGCACACTTTTTCACTATGGTTGTCTGTTTTAAAAAATGTTAGCAGCATATAAAAGAATAACGTCAGCTGCCTTGTTAAGTCTCTTTGAGATCAGCCTTGAGGATGTAGCTGCAAGTGATATGGTTGTGAGAGCTCCTGTCCCATCTGTTGCCAGGATTGATTTGACAGATCTGGCCGCCTAAGCAGGTGACCCTTCTTTTTATCCTGATTCACGTGTTCCTACAGAAGCTGCATAATCACTTGTGGGGAATGACTTTCCCCAAATAAGAGGTTATTCAGGGAAAATATATCAAAAGACTGATTTTGTGAGAGAGGATTTGGATTACATTATTTTTATAATGTCCCTCAGTGAATCATGCTTCTCTGTGTCCATGTCCCTTTGTAATGTGATTTGCTGCTCCTGGCATCAGGAGGTGTACTCTATTCCCACCACCTCCCCCATGAATCTCGTCTGGTCTTGGGACTTGTTTTGACCAATAGAATGCAGCAAAAGTAATGTCATGCAGTTTCTGAAACTAAGCCTTAAGAGAACGGGTAGCTTTCTTTTTCACTCCTTTAGGTCACTGCTGCCTGTGGACAGCCTGGCTAACTTCCTTTCTCTGCCTAGAAGAGAAATCACAGAGAGAGAAAGACCCAGTGGAGAGAGAGTCTTGGCTATTTCCGTGGAACTAAATGTAACCTCATAAGTTCATTCAGGCTGGAGCTCCCTGCCAACCCACAGAATCCCAAGACCTAGTAATCATTGTTGCTTTAAGACATTAACTTTAGCTATGGTTTCTTACGCAAACATAGAAAACTGATAAAGGATTTAGCCTGGATGTTCCAGAAAGTAGAGTTTAAGGCAAAAGTTCCTTGCTGGTACTTTCCAGAGGAGCAGGGATGAGGGTACAGGGAGTGAGGCAGGGAAGGAGGGGAGCAATACATGCATGCATTAAGGAGGTGACCATTGTTATTGATTGCTCCATTTTGGGGAGCATCTTCTAAGGAACCATTTGAATGCCTGCATCTCAGGATAGGCTGGCTGTCCAGGGAAGGGGTAAAGGAGAAAGCCTTAATCAGCCAGCTCCCATCTCCCAGCCATCAATTACTTGAAAATTTTATAACTTTCAGGATGTAAACTTCTCTGCACTCCTGGCTTCACGTTTCAAAGCATGGACCAGGACCTGGGAAGTCTCACCTTTGGGTGGAAAGGAGATGCCTCAAAGGGAGGCAAGTGGCCACTGCAAATTGCTGTCAAGTTGTGCCATTTGAAGGGAGTGGGCACCCGTTCAGAGTTGGCACCTGTAGTAGTATCTGGAATAGTGGAGCAAGGTCAGGCAGAGCTGAATGAATCTGAGTTGCAGGTGTGTTTGACTTAGGACTCAATACTTCTTTGTATTTTAATGTTGATTGAACTCCTAATCAATATCCTGTCCTTCCTATCTAATATAAGCCTGTAATGAAATTACGAGCACATACCTACACACAAAACTCTTAGATGATTATAATGATGTGACTTTTGTCGGTATGTATTTAGGTAACGTTTAAAGTTTTTTTCCTCCTTCAAAAATATTTAAATGAAAATATTTAATATAAAAATGAAGTGTTCTTCATTGTAAAAGTAATACATGTTCATTGTAACAATTCAAACTGTTCAGAGATTACTTCTTCTGTGATGTAATTTATATCACAGTATAGTAGACTATCCTGTGCTTTCCCAAGCATTATATTTGTGTATGTTTAGAGAGATACAGTAACCCACAAGCACATTTGTATACAGGAATTTACATTTTTCCAACAAAAATGAGATTTGACTACTACAATAACTTGTATATTTTCATTTTTAAGAGTGTATCATCATACAGCCACTTTGGAAACCATTTGGCAGTTCTTCAATATATTAGAGTTCTGACGTGACCTAGCAATTCTACTCTTAGGTAAATACTCAAGAGAAATGAAAAAACTGTTCACATAAAAACTTGTACACAAATGGTCACAGAAGCACTATTCATAATAGCCAAAATGTAAGCAACCTAATTTTCCATCAGGTGATGAATGGATTTTTAAAATGTGGTATGTGCATACAATGGAATATTATTCAGCAATAAAAAGGAACCAAATGTTGTGTATGCTATAACATGATGAATCTTGAAAACAGTCATGTTAAGTGAAAGAAGCCAGTCACAAAAGACCACATATTATGCAATCCATTTACAAAAAATGCCCAGAATCAACAAGCCCATATGTCTTAATTCATTCGGGCTGCTATAAAAAAATACAACAGACTGGGGAGCTTAGAAACAACAGAAATTTGTTTCTCACAGTTCTGGAAGCTGGTCCAAGTTCAGCACACCATAATGGCCCTTTCAGGGTGAAAGACTTCTAGATACATCCTCATATGGTGAAAGGCGCTAGAAAGCTCAGTGCGGCCTCTTTTATTAGAACACAAAGCCCACTCATAGTGTGCCACCCTCATGACCTAAACATCTTGCAAAGGCCCTACTTCTTAATACTATCACATTGTACATTAAGATTTCAACATATGAATTTTGGGGGAACACAAACATTCAGACCATAGCACCACAACAAATTAATAATTGTCTAGGGTTTGGTAGTGATGGGAGAGTAGGAAAATGGAGAGTGACTGCTGATAGGTACAAGGCTTCTTTTTATGGTGATAAAAATGTTTTGGAATTAGTGGTGATGATTTCACAAGTTCAGAAATATACTAAAACCCACTAAACTGTACATTTTAAATGGGTGAATTTTGTGGTTTACAAATTGTATATCAATAAAGCTGTTAAAAATGTATCACAGACATTTCACAGATCATTACATATAAAACTAGTGCACTGTAGTTGTAAAACAACATTCCATAGTCTGCATCTAGTCTAATTTATTTTATCATTCTTATTTTAATGGACTCATATTTTTCCAGGTTTTTTTAAAATTATTAACAACAATGCTCTAATAAATGTTACTCTAAGTATATGTTTTTATTCTCTAAGTTAGACAACTACAACTAAAATTGTTGGACCAAATTACATGTACCTATTTAATTTTAACAGATGCTGCCAGATTAATTTATGAAAAGAAAATAGCAATTCACCCTTATACTGATAGTAAATGAGACAATTCATTTTCTTATATCCTCACCAGCACTGTATGTAATCAATCTTTTTAACTGTTGCAAATATGGAGATAACAACAATCAGTCATTATTGTTTTAATTTGCATTAAAAGACTGTTAGTGAGATTAAACACATTTTCATATATTTGTTAGGTATCTCCATTTAATCTTTTGTATATTTTCTTTTCTAGTATTTTGTCAGGTTTTTATTATATTTTCTTTTGTATCTTTTTTACTTATATGAAGGGATTCATTATATGGTTGTGCTATTAACACTTTGTCTGCCATATGTTTTCCAACTATTTTTTTCTCATTCTTTCATTTTTGGTTATGCTCAGTGGTCTATTGCCAAATGAAAATTTTCAACTTTTATGAGATAAAATCTATCAATATTTTCCTTTATCATTTCTGAGCTTCCTGTGTAAATTAAGAACTACTCTCCCTCTGCACTTTGACCCCCAAATAATATAGTAATAGAAAAATTATACTGTTTTAGTTTAATTTTTCATAATTAGATATTTAACCAGATTGTTGTATATGATGTGGAGTATATGTCTAATTTGTTTTTTCTAGATGATATTCATTTTTACCCAATAAGCAATAATTTCAGCTTTGTCTTATTAACAGGTTGTGCTGGGGTTATTTGACAAAAAGGTGTTCAACTTTGCAAAATCCAAAGACACAACCTCAGTCTCCATCTTGATCAGTCTTTTGGCTGCATTTTATAGATTAGTCATTCCTTTTTTCTTTTATTCATTTGGTCTGAGGAATAGCAGAGGCTCTGGTCTTTTGCCCCACCTCACTGGTGCCTCTAAACTCTGTTGATAAATGTACCTCCTCCTCTCAACCTCTAAAGTAGGAGTATCAGTCTTACTCCTCTTGTTTCTTCTTAGTTGATAACTTCCCAAATATGTATCTTTCTTTTGAATTCCAGATTTATATTTAATGTTTACTCAACATCTCTCTTGAATGTTTAAAAGTCATCTCAAATTTAAATTGAGCCTCTGATTCTGACTACACTCACCAACTCCTCTCCACCAATTAAAAAACAAACAGCAACAAAAACAACAATCTGTTCCACCCTTATTTTTTCCACCTTAGAAAAATATACCATCATTCACCCAGTGGCTCACGCCAAAAATTTTGGAATCAATTCTGATTCCATTCCTTCTCTCAAATCCCACATCCAATCTATAAATAAGTCCAGTTGGCTCTGCCTTCAAAATATATTAAAAATCCAACAACTTTTCACCATCTCTAACAGTTAGCCCAACCCACTGTCATCTCTTTTTCTCCTTGAATGTTGCAGTAGATTCCTAACTAGGCTCCTCATTTCCACTCATGACTTCCTATGGTCTACTTACCATGGAGCTGTCAGAGCGATTCTTTTACCGAATAAGTCAATCTCCTGTATTCAAACCACCCCAGAAGTTTCCCATCTCACTCAGAGTAAAAGCCAGCAAAGCATGACTTTTTCTGACTCTGGACAACCTTTCCAATCTCTTCCCCTATGATTATTGCCTGTCCTTATTTCTTTTCCTGGAGCATGACAAGATTCATCCCCTCTGGGTTATGGTACTTGCTTTATTCTATTTCAAAAATACTTCTTGCTCAAATATTTGCAAGAATTAGCTTTTCTCTTTGTTCAGATCTGTTTTATGTCACCTTCTCAAAGAAGGCATTCTGATTCCTCTTTTACTCTCAATTTTCTTGGCATGCTCTATTTTTCTTCATAGCACTACCTGGTAGTATTTTGTACATCTATTTGTGTATTTGCTTATCATCATTCTCACGTATAGAATGAATATTCTGTGAGGACAAACTTAGACTGTCTTGTTCTTTATTGTATCCTAGTATATTGAACTTAGTAGGCACTCAACAAGTATGTGCTGAACTGATTTATTAATTAGGCAATTTGGGGCTTAAATAATTAATTAATTAGCTACTTAACTAAAATGTCATCTTTTTCATCCAGTAAGTTACCTAGATCTGTTTCTGGACATTGATCTGTTCCACTGATCTATTTCTATCTATTTCTGAGCCATATTCTTTTTTTTTTTTTCAATACGCAGGCCTCTCACTGCTGTGGCCTCTCCCGTTGCAGAGCACAGGCTCTGGGTGCACAGGCTCAGTGGCCATGGCTCACGGGCCCAGCTGCTCTGCGGCATGTGGGATCTTCCTGGACCGGGCATGAACCCGTGTCCCCTGAATCGGCAGGTGGACTCTCAACAACTGCGCCACCAGGGAAGCCTTAATTTTTTAATATTAAATCTTCCCATTCAGAAATATGGACAATACTCAATATTTTCAGGTCTTCCTAGTTTTATGGATTTCATAGTTTTTCCTGGACATTTTAGTAGTTGTTTTCACTATTGTATGTATATTTGATTTTTATTGCTTATATTAATAAAACTCTTGATATTTAAATACTTAATCTTGTATTAACCTACCTTAGCAGTTTTTATTAGTTCTTACAGGTTTTATAAAAATAACCTTTTTATTTTTGAATACCTTTAGATTTACAGAAAATACACACATCCCACATGCAGTTTATCATACTGTATCTTATATTACCATGGTATTTTGTTACAACAAAGAAACTAACATAGGTACATTATTATTAACCAAAGTGCAGTCTTTATGTGGCTTTCACTAGTTTTTCCACAAATGTCCTTTTCTGTTCTAGCAGCTAATCCAAGGTAACACATTACATTTAGTTGCCAGGTGTTCTTATTCTCCTCTGGTCTAACTGATTCTCATTCTTTCCTTGTTTTGAGAAGTTATTGGTCAGGTATTTTCTGGAATGTTCATCAGTGTGCATTCGTCTGATGTTTTTGTCATGATTAGGTTGGGGGTAGCACCCTTCTGATCATATCCTATGAGGAGGTACATGCTATCAACATGACATATCACTGCTGACATTGAACCTGGATGAGGTAGTGTTTGCCAGGTTTCTCCCCCCACATTTTCATATTCTATTTTTTTACATGGAGGTTGCTAAGACCAGCCCACAGACAAGGCAGAAGGAGGATAATTAAGCTTAACCTTTTTGAGGAGAGAGCATCTACATATCTTATTTGGAATTGCTCTGTAAAGATTATTCTCTTCTTGTTTATTTATTTATTCAATCAATCAATCATTTACTTATATAAATATGTCCTCATGGATATTTATTCTAGATTTTGGGTTATAATATAATGTTACACTATTATGTTGCTCAGATTGTTCCATTCTAGCCATTGGGAGGTTTCATGTTGGCTCCTATCTGCCTTTGATATGCCCCCTCTAATAGGTTTTTAGGTGAGTTGTCAGGATTTTGTTACATATGCAATCACACAAACTTCAAAAAAGTAAAATTTGCCTCATCTGTTCTTGATTTTAATGGCTACCTCTCCTAACCTGTCTAAAGTCCATAAATGTTTAATGCGTCCTAGTTTCTTATGTTGCAGATGAGAAATTTGAAGGTATTCTAATTCTCTTACCTTTGTAAGTAACCAGTTCTCACTGATTGGAAGCTTGCAAAAAGATTTTCTTTATCTTTGGAGTTTAGGAATTTCACCAGGATATCTAGGTAGGTATTATCTTATTTTGCCTATGATTTGGTAAGTCTGAAATCTCAAATTTTTTAGCTCTGGAAACTTTTCTTCTATTTATTCTTCGTGTATAATATGTTTTTGTACCTCAAAGCTTCTATTTTCACACATTAGCTTTTTCAATCTATCCTCTATGACCCTTATCTCTCTATATATATAATTGTTGAAAAAATTTAAGCACATTTTTATCATTGTAAATTATAAATGAATGTAAAAAAAAATCTACTCAGACTACAATCAAACTCAAAATTACAATTAACATACTGGTGCATATATTTCCTATATTCCCTTTACGCAAAGTTATTTTGTTATGCTTGTGTAGTTATAATCACACCATTTATATGATTTTACTTCTTATTTGACTTATAAAATTTACAAGCATCATTGCTTATAATGATATACTATTTATCATCTTTTTTTAAACAATTAAAATCTTTTTTCCTTCCAGTTTTAATGAAATATAATTGACATACAGCACTGTATAAGTTTAATGTGTATAGCATAATGATTTGACTTACATACAACAGGAAATGTTTACCACAATAAGTCTAGTGAACATCTATAATCTCATGTAGATACAAAATAAAAGAAAAAAAAAGTTTTCCCTTGTGATTAAAACTCTTAGGATTTACTCTCTTAATAACTTTCATATATAACATGCAGTAGTGTTAATTATATTAATCATATTGTACATTACATTTCTACTACTTATTTATCTTATAACTGGAAGTTTGTACCTTTTGACCACTTTTATCCAATTCCTCCTTCCCCCCCCACCCCCCGCTCTGATAACCACAAATCTAATTTCTTTTTATATGCATTTGTTTGTTAGTTTTTGAACTATAATTGACCTACAACAGTATGTTAGTTCTTGGTGCATGACATAGTGATTCAGTATTTCTATAAATTACAAAATGATCACCACGGTAAGATTAGTTACCATCTGTCACTCTACAATGATATTACATTATTATTAACTAAATTCCCCACACTGTAGAGTTCATACCAGTGACTCATCTATTTTGTAACTGGAAGTTTTGTACCTCTTAAACTCCCTCACCTATTTCTGTCATCCAGCCACCACTCCTCCCCTGTTTGTTCTCTGTATCTATGACTCTGTTTCTGATTTTTTATATTTGTTCATGTTTTGCTTTTTAGATTCCACGTATAAGTGAAATCATATGCTACTTGTCTTTCTCTGTCTGACTTATTTCACTTAGCATAATAATCTTAGTGTAGAACCATCCAAGTTGTCTTAAATGGCAAGATTTCATTATTTTCATTTTTATTTCACTATAAGGACTCTTCTTTATCCATTCATCTTTGGATGGGCACTTAGGTTGCTTCCGTATATTGGTCATTGTACAGAATGCTGCAATGACCATAGAGGTGCATATATCTTTTCAAATTAGTGTTTTTGTTTTCTTCAGAAAAATACCCAGGACTGGAATTTCTGGATCATATGATAGTTCTATTTTAATGTTTTGAGAAACCACCATACTGTTTTCCATATTAGCTACACCAATTTACATTCCCACAAATAGTGCACCACAGTTCTCTCTTCTCCACATCCTCACCAAGACTTGTTATTTGTTGTCTTCCTGATGATAGTCATTCTGACAGTAGTGAGGTGATATCGCAATGTGCTTTTAATTTGCATTTCAATGATGACTAGTGATGTTAAGGATCTTTTCATGTGTCTCTTCGTCATCTGTATGTTTTCTTTGGAAAAATGTCTATTCAGGTCCTCTGCCCATTTTTAATTGGGTTGTTTGTTTATTTGATATTGAGTTGTATAAGTTCTTTACATATTTTAGATAATAACCCCCCTTCACATATATCATTTGCAAATATATTCTCCCATTCAGTAGGTGGCCTTTTCGTTTTGATGGTAGTTTCTTTTGCTGTGCAAAATCTTTTTGGTTTGATGTAGTACCATTTGTTTTGTTTTTGCTTTTGTTTCCCTTGCCTTGAGAAGACATATTCCCCTAAATATTGCTAAGATGATGTCAAAAAGCATACTGCCTATGTTTTCTTCTAGAAGTTTCATGGTTTCAGTTCTGACATTTAGGTCTTTAATCCATTTTGAGTTTGTTTTTGTATATAGCATGAGAGAATAGTCCAGTATGATTCTTTTGCATGTAGCTGTCCAGTTTTTTCAACACTATTTATTGAAGAGGCTCAGTTTTTCCTTTTGTATATTCTTGCCTTTATTGTCATAGATTGATTGACCATGTAAGTATGGGTTCATTTCTGGGCTCTCTATTCTGTTTCATTGAGCTATGTGTCTGTTTTGTACAAGTACCAAGCTGTTTGTACTGTGGCTTTGTAGTATAGTTTAAAATCAGGGGGCATTATAACTCCAGTTTTGTTCTCCTTTCTCAAGGTTGCTTTGGGTATTCAGGGTCTTTTGTGTTTCCATACAAATTTTGGAATTATTTGTTTTAGCTCTGTGAAAAATACCTTTGGTATTTTGATAGGAATTGCACTGAAACTGAAGATAGCCTTGTGTTATATGATCATTTTAACAATATTAATTCTTGCAATCCATGAGCATGGTATATCTTTCTGTTTGTTTCTGTAACATTCAATTTCTTTCATCAATGTCTTATAGTTTTCCAATTATAAATCTTTTGCCTCCTTGGTTAGATTTATTCCTAGATATTTTTTTTTTTGATGTAACTGTAAATGGGATTTTTAAAAAAAATTCTCTTTCTGATACTTTCTTGTAAGTGTATAGAAACACAACTGATTCCTGTATGTTAATTTTGTATCCTGCAACTTTACTGAATTCATTGATGACATCTAACAATTTTTTGGTGGCATCTTCAGGGTTTTCTACATATAGTGTCATGTAATCTACAAACAGTGACAATTTTACTTCTTCCTTTCCAATATGGATTCCTTTTATTTCTTTCTCTTGTCTGACTGCTGTGGTTAGGACTTCCAATATGATGTTGAATAAAAGTAGTTAAAGTGGGCATCCTTGTCTTGTTTCTGAGCGTAGGGGAATGCTTTTAGCTTTTCACTGTTGAGTCTGTTGTTAGCTGTGGGCTTGTCATATATGGCCTTTAATATGTTGAGGTATGTTCTCTTTATGCCCACTTTGTTGAGAATTTTTATCATAAGTGGATGTTGAATTTTGTCCAAAGATTTTCTGCATCTGTTGAGATGACTGTATGATTTTTAGTCTTCAATTTGTTAATGTGGTGAATCACATTGATTGATTTATGGATATTAAACCGTTATTGCTTTCCTGGGATAAATCCTACTTGATTATGGTATATGATCCTTTTAATGCATTGTTGGATTCATTTTGCTAATATTTTGTTGAGGATATTTGCATCTATGTTCATCAGTAATATTGGCATGTAATTTTCTTTTTTTTGTGATGTCTTTTCTGGCTTTAGCATCAGTGTGATGCTGGCCTCATAAAATGAGTTTGGAGTTCCTCCACAATTTGTTCGAATAGTTTGAGAAGGATAGGTGTTAACTCTTCTTTAAATATTGGATTGAATTCACCTGTGAATCTGTTTGGTCCTATACTTTTGTTTGTTAGGAATTGTTTTTGTTATTTGATTACTTATTCAATTTCATTACTGGAAATCAGTATGTTCATATTTTCTATTTCTTCCTGATTCAGTCTTGGGAGACTGTACTTTTCTAGGAATTTGTCCATTTTTTCTAGGTTGTCCATTTTACTGGCATATAATTGTTTGTAGTAATCTCTTATAATCCTATATATTTCTGTGATGTCGGTTGCAACTTCTCTTTTCCATTTCTGATTTTATTTATTTGGACCCTCTCTCTTTTTTTATAGCCCTTATCTTTTTCACTCATGCTTTCTATGACTTTTTATTTATACTCTCTATTGTGCTATATTTCTTCTGTCTGACCTTCCAGAACAATAGAGCAGTTTTCAGCAGTGACCATTCCTTTTTTTAATCTCTTGATTTTTTAAAATTTATAAATAATTTTTAAACTTCCCAGAAAATCTTTTATGCTCTTTATTTGATAACTTTAATGTATATATTTTCAGTGTAGTTACCTTCTGTTTATTCTCTTAATTCTGACTTCACAGGAGCCACTGCTCCTAGTTATTTGTCTTAGTGTCCTTTAAACTTCCTTCCCCTTATGGTCATTACTCAGCTATTGTTTCTAGGCTCCAAGACTACCCTTCTAGTCTTTCTTTGTGAACTTGGGCCTGGGCCTCTGCAAACCATTTTTTCTCCTTTGCCAGGTAGCTCCCTGTTCAGTTTTGTCAACAGGACACAAGAGGGAGACTGGATGACTGGAGTAGGGAAAGGGACACACAGAGGAATTTTGTATAATCCAAAATTTGAGGAGCCCAGTGCAAACTGAAAATGAGGAGCCCCTTGTTAAAAAATTATTATAAACTACAGGATGGTGACAGCAGAGCAGTAAACCAAGTCTGGGGCCTTTCTGAGCATAGGGTACTATGTGATTGCATAAGTTTTCCCATGAAGTCGTGGTTGAAACTAATAGGTTCTAACAAGCTCAACCTCTTCCCTTCTATGAAGTGGTTAGCTGCCTTTGGTAATTATAGTTCTGGGTTACCTCATTCTTCTCTTTTTTTGCTGGTTTTGTTCTCAGGTACCTGTTTAAACAATTTCCTTTATTAAATTATGTTTACTACAACAACTGGTGTGGTTTCTTTTTTCTTGAGTGGACCTGACTGATCCTTCTTAAATTTCTTATGATATTTATTTGACCTCTCATATTAGCAGTTGTATAAACGGGAACTCTTCTGGTAAGGTGGGGGTCATGTGGATGTTTAGGGGATATCAGGAAAGTCCAGTTGTTTTTCAAGGAAAGGAAGTCAAAACATCAAAGTCAGGGACTTCCCTGGTGGTGCAGTGTTTAAGAATCTGCCTGCCAGTGCAGGGGACATGTGTTTGAACTCTGGTCTGGGAGGATCCCACATGCCACAGAGCAACTAAGCTTGTGTGCCACAACTACTGAGCCTGTGTTCTAGAGCCCGTGAGCCACAACTAATGAGCCTGTGTGCAGCAACTACTGAAGCCCGTGCACCTAGATCCTGTGCTCCACAACAAGAGAAGCCACCACAATGAGAAGCTTGCACACTACAACAAAGAGTAACCCCTTTTTGTCGCAACCAGAGAAAACCCCGCGTGCTGCAATGAAGACCCAAAAACAGCCAAAAAAAGCAAAATGTACTATAGATCATCTTTTAACCTTTTCATGTTTAAAGAATGAAGGTACTTCATTCTAGTCCCTTGAAGGTCCTACACGGTATCATATATGTTAGCAATTCCATTTGGAAAGAATTACTTTGAGAGAAAGAGTAGTTGTATAAAGAAGCACAGAGTTTTAGTATAAATGACTGCAACGTGGCGTATGATGGAGGGAGTGGGTCAGTGGGAATTATGAGTAACATAATTATGAGTAATTATGAGTTCTGAAGTGAGAGAGTGGGGAAGTCAATAAGATTATTTTTACTTATATTCAAAAATATTTTAAAGTTAGTTCCTGAATTGAAACCATTAACAAACAAATCCTACCAGAATCAATGTTTTTGATTGGGAAACAGATTAGCATAGTGGTTAAGGAAGCTGGTTTATTATTTGGTTAAATAGTCCTTAGAAGAAATACCTAGTCTTTTTTTTTTTTTTTTCGGTACGCGGGCCTCTCACTGTTGTGGCCTCTCCTGTTGCGGAGCACAGGCTCCGGACGCGCAGGCTCAGTGGCCATGGCTCACGGGCCCAGCCGCCGGCATGTGGGATCTTCCCGAACTGGGGCACGAACCCGTGTCCCCTGCATCGGCAGGTGGACTCTCAACCACTGCGCCACCAGGGAAGCCCAGAAATACCTAGTCTTTAGGGTTTTTTTTTTCTTCTTCTTCATTTTACGATGGCCTCTCGTTATTTGACAGGTGGTGCTAATGGTGGGGTTACTGTGTACTTATGATGCACTCTACATGTATACCCTTACATAATTTATAACCTCATGTGTTGTGGGCTTTTATGATCGCCATTTAACAGTTTAGTTGTCAAAATACGTGCAAGACAAATTCATGAGTATACAAAATATTCTTGAGAGAAACTGAAGAAGACCCAAATAAATGGAGCAATTACTATGCTTATGGATTGGAAAATTTAATATGCTAAGATTTCAATTCTCCCTAAACTGACACAATGCAGTCCTAATCAAAATACCTGTAGACTTTTTTTAGTTAGAAATTTAAAAAACTTATCCTAAAACTTGCATAGAAAGTCAAAGAACTCATAGTAGTCTCAACAAATTTAAAAAACAACACAAAACATCTTGTTGGATCTCTTATATTACTTAATTTTAAGACATTATGAAGCTACAATAATCAAAAAACTATTGTAACTGCATAATATAGATATATGATAATACATAGATCATTGGAACAGACTACAGATTCAGAAATAGACACATAATTATACAATCAACAGATTTTTGACAAAGTCATCAAGGCCTTCAGTGAGGGAAGAAAAACCTTTTAATGAATGGTGTGGGACAATTTGACAGCCATGTACAAAAAGAAAGTGTTGATCTTTAGATCTTCTCTTTAGACACAGGAACAAATTAGAAATCATAGACCTAAATGTAAGTGCTAAAACTATGAAACTACATAATAAAACAAACAGGAGATATTCCCGGTAGTCTTGAGCATGGCAAAGAGTTTGTAAAAAGAACACAAAAAGCTTGAACTGTAAAAGAAAAAAATTCTTACATTGGACTTCATAAAACTTTAAAACTTTTGCTCTTCATAAGACAATCTTATGAAAATGAAAAGAAAAACCGAGACTTAAGACCTAAGATAAAACATTTGGAAAATATAAATCTGACAGAGGACTTAAAACATTATGTAAAGAACTCTTCTTATTTGTTTTCTTATTGAAGAGAGACTATAAAAATATGAAAATAGATAAACTATTTGAACAAACACTTCACTAAGACATACAGATGGCAAATGAGCACATGGAAACATGCTCAACATATTAGCAATTAAGGGAATTATAATTAAAACCTCAATGACATACCACTACATTAGAATGTCTCAATTTAAAAGGACTACTGAAGCAAGTTTTTTTAAAGATGGGAAGTACCTAAAATTCTTATAAACTGCTAGTAAGTTTATAAAATGGTACAACTGTTTTGGAAAATGTTTTGACTTTTCCTTAAAAAGTTCAACATAAACCTACAAAATGACCCAGCCATTCCATTCCGAGGTATTTACCCAAGAAAAATGAAAACACATGTACACATATAGGCTCGTACAAAAATTTTTATAGCAACTTTACTTGTAATAAGTACAAACTGGAAACAAAGGGTCCATCAAATAGTGAATGAATAAATGAATTGTGATATACTCACACAATGGAATAACAATCAGCAATAAACAGGAGTGAACTATTGATACATGCAACAACATAGGTGAATATCAAAATAAACATACTGATTGAATAAATCAGACAAAAATATGTTTTGTCTGTGTGATTCCATCTACATAAAATTCTAGAAAAAGTAAACTAATCTATAGCAATATAAAACAGTTGTTTTTGGATGGTGGTGGGGTGCTGTAAGAAGGAATTGATTTTAAGGGGCAAGAGGAAGCTTTTGGGTGTAATGTATATGTTCATTATTTTGATACTGGCGATGGTTTCACAATTGTGTACATATGTCAAGTTATCAATATATATACTTTAAACATGTGAAGGATCTGAACCACAATTATTCCTAAATAAATCTCTAAATATCTGAAAACATCAGAAAAAAATCACTCATTTTAATTTTGGCAAAGGCATATTTTCTGAATCTTTAAAATATTGTGTTTAGGTGATTAATATAATACTAACAAATTTTCTACCTTTTTTTAACACTATGAAATATTCCTAGTATCATTATAAATTCTTTTTAAACTTTCACGTTGAAAGAATCATACTGTAAAATTTGCATACATTGAAATGCACAGGTCTTAAATGTCTGTTTTGATAAGTTTGACAATTGTGTGTAACCATTTGAGCATAACTCTATCAAGATACAGAACATTTTCATTACCCCAGAAAATTCTCCATGCCCTCTTCTGGTCAAACTTCACTCCATGTAAGTAATGACCTTTCTGATTTCTACAACTGTAAATCAGTTTTGTCTGTTTTTAAACATCATATGAATGGATATGTTCTCTTACATTATCTTCCAGCCTAGTGTTGAATTCTTTCCCTTAAGCTGGTGGGCTGGCCTTTATGATACCAGAAGCATCCAGTCCTGTAGTTACCCCTTTCTGCTTCACACTATCTCTTCCCAGACTCCAGCTCCACACACACAGGATGAGGCCAGATACCTGTGTGCCCCTCACAAGATGCTGGCCTAAAGTCCTGCTGCTTGCCTTTCTGTTTCAGCCTGGGCGAGCCAGCCCTTCTTAAACTGGGAACTGTGTTCTGTAAGTGTGTTGTTAGACCCCAAGTGCAATAGGAAATGTACAGAAGGTTTTGCATCATTACCTATACCTGAAGGGAGAGAGCAGCAGATGCCACTTGAACGGGGCCTGATTAGAGAACATGTTTGCCAACAGTGTACCTGATTGGCATCTGTGGCTTTGCAGCCAGACCATCTGTTTTTGCTAATGCAGCCTCAAGTGCGGTGCATAATGAGGTTAGGGTCAGGACTGTTTTGCCCAAGTCTGTGTCTTATGTGTGCCGCCTCCACCTAGGTAAACAGTTGGGGGAACTACCACGATCATCAGGGGAGGGGAAACTTCTCTGCAGAAATGTGTCAGGAAAAAAAGGGATAATGGACTCTATTTG
Organism: Delphinus delphis; assembly: GCF_949987515.2. Lineage (NCBI taxonomy): Eukaryota > Metazoa > Chordata > Mammalia > Artiodactyla > Delphinidae > Delphinus > Delphinus delphis. Next base: position 31,145,489 of record NC_082690.1, on the reverse strand, counting down.
TGTCTCTCTGGAGGGATCTTAAGGATGAGGAATGCAGAGCTAGAGCAGCAGTATATGGGCAGAGAGGGCAAGGGGCATGAGGTTTAGCAGTTAAAAATAGGTGGTTTCACAAGTGGGAAGAAGGAAGTCTAAAAATAAGGGAAAAATCAAGATGGACTGACAGGAAAAGAGGGAGACAGACATAAATATTTATGACTCTGGGATAATGTCTCAGCATTTATACAATGGAGACTCCCCTACTCCCAACCCACCCTCAGCTCATTAGGGTGGCTTTGTTTAGAATGCAGTAAAATAGTGCACTTTAGTCTAAATATAATCCAAGTACCTATGGATTTTATGATGATTCCCTCTCATCCTTGTGCCCACTGATTTCCTGCCTTCATGCCAAAGCCTGGGTAGGAGTCCTGATTCATTTAAACAATCTCTCTGCTTAAGCCTGGCCACAGAACTGGATTTAAAGTAGAAGGTTATTTGAAATTTTGCATTTTATTCTTGCTCTTATACAATATATTACATAAAATGTGCCTATATCAAATTTTATTCAACTTAGGAACACCCCCAAAGGGTCACTGTTTGATACTATTTACATAGGTGTAGAGTAGCATTTCTCAGCAGTTCTTAATATTTTGACAAACATAAAGTACTCACTCCATTCATAATATTATTTGAAGTTTATAAATCAATTAGATAGTGTGACTAAAAACAAAGCAAAGCATAGCCAACTTCAGAGTATGCATTCTCAAACTACATCCTTGTGGTTCTGGTATGTCTCAGTATGTGGGTGAACCAAACCCTACCCCCCCAGTGGCCCAACAGCTCCTGACTTGAGGCTCAATGGATTAATAAGTGAGGCATCCAATGCAGGAATGTTTTTTGTTGTTGTTTTTTACAATTTATTGTTCAGGATTCCTTACTAGGTTAAGCTTTTATATTTAATATTCCTGTGTTAATCAATATATTATTTTTTTAGAAAACTATATTCTGAATATGTACAGCTTTGATCATTTTCTTAAAGTATGTGTTTGTCATTCAGAATAATCATGGCTGGAGGAGGTTTGCCCTATTGAAGTCAGAATACCCAGCACCCTCTGAATACTCCCCCAGCAGCAGATATACCTTCTTCATGGACTGAGCTGCAGATTACAGCCTGGTGATGGAGCAGCTCCCTGGGTCCTCCCTGTCACAGGCTTTTGAACATCTGCCTTTTCACACATGCACATTGATACCCAACTGCTTTTTGTTGAAATTCAAATTTAGCCCTGAGTGGATGAGCATTTTGAGCTATGACGTGGTTTGCTGTCTTTGTTTAGTAGGTTTGTGTATTTGCTGGATATTTCAATGCCTTTTGTCTTTATTAATTTATAAAAATAAGTTTATTATGGGGGAAATGAAAGTGCCTACACCAGCATTAAACAGAACAGTACTTATAATCTCAACCTAATTGAGATCATTGTTAGATGGGCTGAAGCTGTGACTTTTTAGCCTCAGTTAGATGCTTAATGAATTGAGCTGGCTGACTATATTAATTATGAAAAAAAGGAACAAAATTAAAATTTAGAAAAAGCGAAAGGTTGGAAATACTTGTTGAAGATTGTTTCTATAAGGCAAAATATTATTAAGAATTTTATAGTGTTTAGTTTCATGGGAATAACCTACCCTCCCCCACCCAGAGACACACACAAAGTTCTTCCCTTTGACTTTCAAAAAGTCACTTTTAAACATATTTTAAGGACACGTTGAATAACAAAGATAGGAATTGCTTGTATATCTTTCTCTTTAAAAGTTAGTCTAAAAAATCACAACCTAATTTGGATGCTTGGTGTCGAGCATCTTTTGCACAACACATTATTAATAAATAGATGATGTCACCATATGTTTTTCCTTCATGCCAAAAGTGATATTCAACGTATTTAGCAACCAATATAGACATACTGGTTCTATGGTCCTATTGATTTGGAGAGAAGAAATTCCTTGAGATGATACTGTGTTATATTGATATTTTACAAATCTCCTTAAAGACACAATATAATTATTGCATTCAGTACATGCTCAATAAATGCTATAAAAGTATGCTAAGAGTTTTGTGTATAGCTCTTTACCAGAGGAGAATATTTCAAGTCAATTCTATGCTACAGGAATTTGTAATTGCTAATCTAGTCTCTGTAAATGTAATTGCAGCTGTAAAACTTGGAAGAATTCTCTTTCTTTTGCATAACTTGGCTTTTTAATTAAGAGATTGATAAGGCTATAATGATTTCCTTTTTTCTGGGGTCGTAGACTCTGTTACTCCAGCCTCTCTCTCTTCATCACCATAAAGCCTTGCATGTTCTCTAAGTCCTGAGTTCTTAGCTCTTCTTAATCACAATATTGAAACTAACAAGTCAATTTCACCAACTCTAATCATGGATTCGATTTCCAGAAGGCTTTCCAGTGGGAAGACTGTGGTCATGACATTGACTAGATGGAGTTTTTTGTCACCAAAAGTACTTATCAAATGGGAAAACTGACTGTTAATTTTGTGTGTCTGCTTGACTGGGCCACAGGTGTCCAGATATTTGGTCAAACACTATTTTGTGAGGGAGTTTTGGAATGAGTTTAACATTTAAATCAATAGGCTGAGTAAAACAGATTGCCCTCCCTAATGTGAGTGGACCTTATCCAATCAGTTGGAGACCTAAATAGAGCAAAAGGTTGATCCTTTCCCCAAATTGAAGGGAATTTCCTCCTGCTTGACTGCCTAGAGCTGAGACATCAGTTTTTCCTGCTTTTGAAATTGAACTGAAGCATCAGCTTTCCTGGGTTGTGAGACCTGTTAACTTCACTAATCATGTGAGCTAGTTCCTCATAATAAATCTTTTTCTGCATATCATACAGCCCACTGGTTCTTTTTCTCTAGAGAATCCTAATACTCCGACATTGACAGATAGAAACATTTTTTTTTGCTCAGAAACTGTCTACAAATCCAAAGTCCAAACAACTTGAAAATGATAACAATCATTTATTTACATTTGAAGCCCTTCTAAAAGCATGTGATCAGTCCCCCATACTACTGCAGCTACCTCTCTGGTCATGGCTACACTCCACATTGTTTTCAGCCACAAAAATAACCCGTGAGCCTTTTACATGTGGACAGATTCCATGCTTGTTTTACTATGACATCACAGAGGGCAACACAATGCAAGAACCACAGAAGAACAGCTGAATTCAATAGCTCTCATCTTTAAACCAGAAAGCCACGTTCCTTGTCTTAATGAGTAGGTCTGCTGGACTTCAGGCTAGAGCTATCCTCGGCGTGATCATGAAATCCACCTCCTAATGATTTCTCTTCTTACACTTGGGATCCCGCAGGTGGCAGTCATGACATTAAGGCATTTCTACATTTTTACCAGAGAAGGAAATTAGAACTATCTGGGAGAGAAACACATGTAGACACCTAGGATTGTCAAGGAGGAGGCTTGAACACATCAAAATTTAAGGTTCTAAGGATTAAGTTTACATTTTTCAAATTATTAACCTTAATGTCTAATCTTTCTAGCTACATAACTTATACATTTTGTGCCACTGTTGTGAAACAGTATGTTACAGATTCATTGAAATATAAAAGCATCTTTCTCTAGCTTTTTATCTGAGGCTCATAAATACCTCTCACAGTAAATGTTTGTCAAGCTCAGTTTTGAAGTTTTAGTTTCATCTTTGATTCATCCCTTTCACTAAGCCCTCAGATGATCAGTTCTATTGATTTTTTTCTTCTAAATGCCTCGTTTTATTCCATTTGACTCTACAATGAGAAATGGTGGCTTAATGGTTTAAAAGTATTTCTGGACAAGTAGATCCTGAGGTTAGAATGGTGATGCCAAAGACCATAATCTCTGTGTGTGTGTGTGTATGTGTGTTTGTGTGCGTGTGTTACCTCCCATATCACATTTATGATTTTGTGGTTAGTACATAATAAATACTTTTAAAATTTTTATTTTAGAGATTTATTAAAACAGCCACTAGACTTACTGTTCTCTTAATACTTTACATAAAGCAGTATGTAAAGTATACTTTACATAAGCAGTAAGCCCTGATCTAACGAACCTGAAGTGAGGCCTGCCTGATTATGAGGCAGAAGGCCTAAAAAACACACAGAGAAATACCTAATATCCTCTATTTTGTACAGGTTAGGTCTGATTGAGCTAAAGATTTCATTTATAAGTTAATGATGATAAGCAATGGTCACTTTAAGGTCACAAATCACCTCTTAAATCATTAGCAATTGATACTATTGTATTTAATAAACAATTTAGACTTAATAGAGTTTTAGAGTTAATTTCATTTTTTATGCATTATAATTATTAGAAAATTAAGAACATAGCTAGCTTGCATAGAATGTCTCTAAAAAGAATGTTGCCAAGTGTCTCATTCTTAAAGCTTTCTGGACAAACAGGAGTTTTCTGTAATAGATAAGTTTCTTTGCTCATCCAAATCATTAGATGCAATATTTATTCATAAATAAAAATGTAGCTTAGAAATGCAGTTTCCTTTTGAGTACACCATTAAGAGCAAAATTTAATGTCTTATGGCTTGTCCCAGAGAAGCTACATAGGTAGGGAAATACCAGGTCCAGGTCCTTTGCCCTCTTTGCAGAGTGCCAGGTGCTGGGCTGCCGTAGGGGCGGAGGTGACATTTGCAGGTTAAGTCAGGCAGATAATATGAGAAACATATCCACACAGGAAGAGGTCACTCAGGGAAGGGTAGGGCTCCAAGCCTTGGCAAGGTGTTGGTGAATCAAGCACATACTGGATGAGGAAATCATTTTTGGAATGGAATGAGAAACCCAATTATAGAACCAAGGCACATTGCTGGGGGCCAGTCCAGGCTTATTTGAGGCTTAAGTATGATTAGAGAACCTACTAATAACAGTTCTCATTTATTTTGTGTTTACCATGTATTGTACTAACCACAATGCTAAGTATTTTACACATATTAACCTTCTCTGATCATTGCAAAAGCTCAATAGAGTAGAAAGTCCATTATATGGATGAGTGAACTGAACTTCTGTGTGCACTCCTTCCTGAGGTCACACTAAATGGAAGACTTGAATCAAAAAGTCTATGCCTCCAGGGGCTTCCCTGGTGGCGCAGTGGTTGAGAGTCCACCTGCCAATGCAGGGGATACGGGTTCGTGCCCCGGTCCGGGAAGATCCCACATGCCGCGGAGCGGCTGGGCCCGTGAGCCATGGCCACTGAGCCTGCGCGTCCGGAGCCTGTGCTCTGCAACAGGAGAGGCCACAACAGTGAGAGGCCCGCGTACTGCAAACAAAACAAAACAAAAAGGCTATGCCTCCAGAGCACTGCATGTAGGGTGTGATGTGAGCATATGTGTGCTTGAGGGTATGTGTGAGTACATGTGTGTGAATCAGGAACCAGGGTGACTGTGTGTATGTGTATGAACGTGTGTAGCTGAGTATGTGTGTGTTTGTTGGGGTGGGGGGTGCGAATGCATATATAGGGCAGAATGGAAAGGAACCCAGCAGTTCCCTTCTGGTCACTGAGAGACTGAAACTCAAGAACAGAGTGAGGAACCACTGGGCACCTTGATCTCAGGTCAGACTAAGGACAAGAGTGACCAGTGCTCAGTAAGCTGGGGCGCCCAGCTCAGAGAACTCACCTGTGTTTTACTTCTTGTTGAAAGTCAGAATAGGTTTGGGACCCAGGACGTGAAGAAATGTGAAACTTGCCGGTAAATGGCTATACCAGGTTACATAGGCAGTTCCTCATTCTAGAATAATTTAAATAGGAAACTAGCAGCTTCAGATTACAGTTTCCAGAATAATAACCAACCCCGATTCTGTGGTTTTCCAAGTTCTCTCAATCTCAAAGCGTTTCCTGAAATTCTACAAATACAAATCTAAAAGTAAAATGAAATAAAGCAGAAAAAGGAAGACATGCCATAATCTTATTCAAACACAAAGGCTCCTGAGGATACAAATTGCTTTATATGTCTGGTATAGTATCTAGCACAGAGTGGGACACATCTAAGACTCAGTATAAGCTCTCTTTGTGTCTGCAGTTTATATAGACTCTGTTCTCATTTTAGAGTGATGAAGGCCTAAGATTTGGTGCTCATGATTTTATAGAAACCATTTCCAGGATTGATTTGTGTTTTTGTTTGTTTGTTTCCATTTACAGACAGGTTTTATTCATGTTTTAAGAAGATATTACAAAATTCATATCCAATTGCACAACCATGTGTTCTTTTGGCCATTTATTTAAACAAGAGGAAAACAGACACATGCTAAAGGATATGAAGAGCACAAAAGAGCACAGAGTGGTATGTTAGCAGCTCCATCCTATAGGTAACTGGTATCAAGTTTTTCTTCTTTCTTTCCAGAAATGTTTTGCGTAAATACACATATGTATTCTTTTTTTTTCCTCATTTAAAGTTATTTTATTATGATGAACAGATATTTGGACAATGTAAAACTCCACTTCTTATACAAACAACTCCAATAATCTCTCAGTTTACCATGTAAATACATATTTAAACAATTTAAAAACACATTGACTACATAAATTTTATTTGTTACTGCTCAAAAGGAAGGACTTATTTTTGTGCCTAAAGTTTTTCTTTTTTTTTACATCTTTATTGGAGTATAATTGCTTTACAATGGTGTGTTAGTTTCTGCTTTATAACAAAGTGAATCAGTTATACATATGCCTATGTTCCCATATCTCTTCCCTCTTGCGTCTCCCTCCCTCCCACCCTCCCTATCCCACCCCTCTAGGTGGTCACAAAGCACCGAGCTGATCTCCCTGTGCTATGCAGCTGCTTCCCACTAGCTACCTATTTTATGTTTGGTAGTGTATATATGTCCATGCACTCTCTCACTTTGTAACAGCTTACCCTTTCCCCTCCCCATATCCTCAAGTTGTTATTCCTGCTTTACCCCAGGGTTCTTCATGACATTCTTTTTTTTCTTAAATTCCATATATATGTGTTAGCATAAGGTATTTGTCTTTCTCTCTCTGACTTACTTCACTCTGTATGACAGACTCTAGGTCCATCCACCTCATTACAAATAGCTCAATTTCATTTCTTTTTATGGCTGAGTAATATTCCATTGTATATATGTGCCACATCTTCTTTATCCATTCATCCAATGATGGACACTTAGGTTGTTTCCATCTCTGGGCTATTGTAAATAGAGCTGCAATGAATATTTTGCTACATGACTCTTTTTGAATTATGGTTTTCTCAGGGTATATGCCCAGTAGTGGGATTGCTGGGTCAGATGGTAGTTCTATTTGTAGTTTTCTAAGGAACCTCCATACTGTTCTCCATAGTGGCTGTACCAATTCACATTCCCACCAGCAGTGCAAGAGTGTTCCCTTTCCTCCACACCCACTCCAGCATTTATTGTTTATAGATTTTATGATGATGACCATTCTGACTGGTGTGAGATGATATCTCATTGTAGTTTTGATTTGCATTTCTCTAATGATTAATGATGTTGAGCATTCTTTCATGTGTTTGTTGGCAGTCTGTATATCTTCTTTGGAGAAATGTCTATTTAGGTCTTCTGTCCATTTTCGGATTGGGTTGTTTGTTTTTTTGTTATTGAGCTGCATGAGCTGCTTGTAAATTTTGGAGATTAATCCTTTGTCGGTTGCTTCATTTGCAAATATTCTCCCATTCTGAGGGTTGTCTTTTGGTCTTGTTTATGGTTTCCTTTGCTGTGCAAAAGCTTAGAAGTTTCATTAGGTCTCATTTGTTTATTTTTGTTTTTATTTCCATTTCTCTAGGAGGTGGGTCAAAAAGGATCTTGCTATGATTTATGTCATGGAGTGTTCTGCCTATGTTTTCCTCTAAGAGTTTGATAGTTTCTGGCCTTACATTTAGGTCTTTAATCCATTTTGAGCTTATTTTTATGTATGGTGTTAGGGAGTGATCTAATGCCATACTTTTACATGTACCTGTCCAGTTTTCCCAGCACCACTTATTGAAGAGGCTGTCCTTTCTTCACTGTACATTCCTGCCTCCTTTATCAAAGATAAGGTGACCATATGTGCATGGGTTTATCTCTGGGCTTTCTATCCTGTTCTATTGATCTATCTTTCTGTTTCTGTGCCAGTACCATACTGTCCTGATTACTGTAGCTTTGCAGTATAGTCTGCAGTCAGGGAGCCTGATTCCTCCAGCTCCGTTTTTCATTCTCAAGATTGCTTTGGCTATTCGGGGTCTTTTGTGTTTCCATACAAATTGTGAAATTTTTTGTTTTACTTCTGTGAAAAATGCCATTGGTAGTTTCATAGGGATTGCATTGAATCTGTAGATTGCTTTGGGTAATAGAGTCATTTTCACAATGTTGATTCTTCCAATCCAAGAACATGGTATATCTCTCCACCTATTTGTATCATTTTTAATTTCTTTCATCAGTGTCTTATAGTTTTCTGCATACAGGTCTTTTGTCTCCTTAGGTAGGTTTACTCCTAGATATTTTATTATTTTCATTGCAGTGGTAAATGGGAGTGTTTTCTTGATTTCACTTTCCGATTTCTCACCATTAGTGTATAGGAATGCCAGATATTTCTGTGCATTAATTTTGTATCCTGCTACTTTAGCAAATTCATTGATTAGCTCTAGTAGTTTTCTGGTAGCATCTTTAGGATTCTCTATGTATAGTATCATGTCATCTGCAAACAGTGACAGCTTTACTTCTCCTTTTCTGATTTGGATTCCTTTAATTTCCTTTTGTTCTCTGATTGCTGTGGCTAAAACTTCCAAAAGTATGTTGAATAAGAGTGGTGAGAATGGGCAACCTTATCTTGTTCCTCATCTTAATGGAAATGCTTTCATTTTTTCACCATTGAGGACGATGTTGGCTGTCGGTTTGTCATATATGGCCTATATTATGTTGAGAAAAGTTCCCTCTATGCCTACTTTCTGCAGGGTTTTTATCATAAATGGGTGTTGAATTTTGTCAAAAGCTTTCTCTGCATCTATTGAGATGATCATATGGTTTTTCTCCTTCAATTTGTTAATATGGTGTATCACATTGAATGATTTGCTTATATTGAAGAATCCTTGCATTCCTGGAATAAACCTCACTTGATCATGGTGTATGATACTTTTATTGTGCTGTTGGATTCTGTTTGCTAGTATTTTGTTGAGGATTTTTGCATCTATGTTCATCAGTGATATTGGTCTGTAGTTTTCTTTCTTTGTGAAATCCTTGTCTGGTTTTGGTATCAAGGTGATGGTGACCTCGTAGAATGAGTTTGGAAGTGTGCCTCCCTCCGCTATATTTTGGAAGAGTTTGAGAAGGTTAGGTGTTAGCGCTTCTCTAAATGTTTGATAGAATTCGCCTGTGAAGCCATCTCGTCCTGGACTTTTGTTTGTTGGAAGATTTTTAATTACAGTTTCAATTTCAGTGCTTGTGATTGGTCTGTTCATATTTTCTATTTCTTCCTTATCCAGTCTTGGCAGGTTGTGCATTTCTAAGAATTTGTCCATTTCTTCCAGGTTGTCCCTTTTATTGGCATAGAGTTGCTTGTAGTAATCTCTCATGATCTTTTGTATTTCTGCAGTGTCAGTTGTTACCTCTCCTTTTTCATTTCTAATTCTATTGATTTGAGTCTTCTCCCTTTTTTTCTTAATGAGTCTGGCTAATGGTTTGTCAATTTTGTTTATCTTCTCAAAGAACCAGCTTTTAGTTTTATTGATCTTTGCTATTTTTTCCTTCATTTCTTTTTCACTTATTTTTGATCTGATTTTTATGATTTCTTTCCTTCTGCTAACTTTGGGTTTTCTTTGTTCTTCTTTCTCTAATACGTTTAGGTGCAAGGTTAGGTCGTTTATTCAAGATGATTCCTGTTTCTTAAGGTAGGATTGTATTGCTATAAACTTCCCTCTTAGAATTGCTCTTGCTGCATCCCATAAGTTTTGGGTCATCTTGTCTCCACTGTCATTTGTTTCTAGGTATTTTTTATTTCCTCTTTGATTTCTTCAGTGATCATTTCGTTTTTAAGTAGTGTATTGTTTCGCCTCCATGTGTTTGTATTTTTTACAGATCTTTTCCTGTAATTGATTTCTAGTCTCATAGTGTTGTGGTCAGAAAAGATAGTTGATATAATTTCAATTTTCTTAAATTTACCAAAGCTTGATTTGTGACCCAAGAGATTATCTATCCTTGAGAATGTTCCATGAGCACTTGAGAAAAATGTGTATTCTGTTGTTTTTGGATGGAATGTCCTATAAATATCAATTAAGTCCATCTTGTTTAATGTATCATTTAAAGCTTGTGTTTCCTTATTTATTTTCATTTTGGATGATCTATCCATTGGTGAAAGTGGGGTGTTAAAGTCCCCTACTATGATTGTGTTACTGTCGATTTCCCCTTTTATGGCTGTTCATGTTTGCCTTATGTATTGAGGTGCTCCTATGTTGGGTGCATAAATGTTTACAATTGTTATATCTTCTTCTTGAATCGATCCCTTGATCATTATATAGTGTCCTTCTTTGTCTCTTCTAATAGTCTTTATTTTAAAGTCCATTTTGTCTGATATGAGAATTGCTACTCCAGCTTTCTTTTTGTTTGCATTTTCATGGAATATCTTTTTCCATCCCTTCACTTACAGTCTCTATGTACCCCTAGGTCTGAAGTGGGTTTCCTGTAGACAGCATATATATGGGTATTGTTTTTGTATCCATTCAGCCAGTCTGTGTCTTTTGGTGGGAGCATTTAATCCATTTACATTTAAGGTAATTATTGATATGTATGTTCCTATTCTCATTTTCTTAATTGTTTTGGGTTTGTTATTATAGGTCTTTTCCTTCTTTTGTGTTTCTTGCCTAGAGAAGATGCTTTAGCATTTGTTGTAAAGCTGGTTTGGTGGTGCTGGAGTCTCTCAGCTTTTGCTTCTCTGTAAGGTTTTTAATTTCCCCATCAAATCTGAATGAGGTCCTTGCTGGGTAGAGTAATCTTGGTTGTAGGTTTTTCTCCTTCATCACTTTAAATATGTCCTGCCAGTCCCTTCTGGCTTGCAGAATTTCTGCTGAAAAATCAGCTGTTAACCTTATGGAGATTCCCTTGTGTGTTATTTGTTGTTTTTCCCTTGTTGATTTAAATATGTTTTCTTTGTATTTAATTTTTGACAGTATGATTAATATGTGTCTTGGTGTGTTTCTTTTGGATTTATCCTGTATGGGACTCTCTGTGCTTCCTGGACTTGATTAACTATTTCCTTTCCCATATTAGGGAAATTTTCAACTATAATCTCTTCAAATATTTTCAGTCCCTTTCTATTTCTCTTCTTCTTCTGGAACCCCTATAATTCGAATGTTGGTGCATTTAATATTGTCCCAGACGTCTCTGAAACTGTCCTCAGTTCTTTTCATTCTTTTTTCTTTATTCTGTTCTACAATAGTTGTTTTCACTATTTTATCTTCCAGGTCATTTATCCGTTCTTCTGCCTCAGTTATTCTGGTATTGATCCTTTCTAGAGTATTTTTAATTTCATTTATTGTGTTGTTTATCATTGCTTGTTTCATCTTTAGTTCTTCTAGCCTTGTTAAATGTTTCTTGCATTTTCTCTATTTTATTTCCAAGATTTTGGATCATCTTTACTATCATTATTCTGAATTCTTTTTCATGTAGACTGCCTATTTCCTCTTCATTTGTTAGGTCTTGTGGGTTTTTATCTTGCTCCTTCATCTGCTTTGTGTCTTTCTGTCTTCTCATTTTGCTTAACTTACTGTGTTTGGGGTCTCCTTTTTGCAGGCTGCAGGTTCATAGTTCCCGTTGTTTTTGGTGTCTGTCCCCAGTGGCTAAGTTTGGTTCAGTGGGTTGGGTAGGCGTCCTGGTGGAGGGAACTAGTGCCTGTGTTCTGGTGGATGAGGCTGGATCTTGTCTTTCTGGTGGGCAGGTCCACGTCTGGTGGTGTGTTTTGGGGTGTCTGTGGACTTATTATGATTTTAGGTAGCCTCTCTGCTAGTGGGTGGTGTTGTGTTCCTGTCTTGCTAGTTGTTTGGCATAGGGTGTCCAGCACTGTAGCTTCTGGTCATTGAGTGAAGCTGGGTGTTGGTGTTGAGATGGAGATCTATGGGAGATTTTTGCCATTTGATATTATGTGGAGCTGGGAGGTCTCTTGTGGACCAGTGTCCTGAAGTTGGCTCTCTCACTTCAGAGGCACAGCCCTGACTCCTGGCTGCAGCACCAAGAGCCTTTCATCCACACAGTGTCACCTAAGCAAGCAGGAAATCCACAGCCATTCTTTCCTTCTTAGTTTTCCTGTCAAAGGAGAGAAAAGTGCTTGACAAGGTAGGTCAGCCCAGACGGTCACGGGCGATGGCTCCGACTTCCACCCGAAAGAGGCAACCGGGAGCTTCTCAGCCCCAGACACGGTGCCCTAGCAGTGCCGGGATCACCCGCGCCAAAAGCCCCAGAAAGGCCGCGAGCCATCCCCGCCACCCTGCGAACCCCTGATTTGTTTTTTTATTGAACTAAACTAAAAACCTGAATATTCATCTGATATAGAAAAATAATACTGCCTACAAGAGATGTTTGGTATAAATTAAAAAGCTATTCCTAAATCATAAAAATCCATTTGAGCTTTATATGATTGTAATGAAATACAAAGTTCTATCAAACACCCAAATTTAATTTATTAGTAACTGAAACTGACAATGTGCCAAGGATGTTGATTAATTAACATGATTTTGCAAGCCAGGCATGGACTATGAGTGATTCTTTTTGACAATTTCCATAAAGATTGCAAAAAGAAACCTAGCTCTGTGATTTGCCCTATTGTTGGAAGAAGCTCAAATGGAATATGTTTTAATTATGGTAGCAAGCACTATCTCCCCTCCTATTTCATTCTTCAAATTTACTCAGACATGACTATAATTTGGAAACATTCAGGATATATAAATTCTTTATTCTTATTCTTTCACCTCTTGTTTGTACTTCAGATAATTCAAAAAGCAGGATTTAATTGAAAGTTTGACACTGTTTTGGTCATCACTAAACAATTCAAATATCTGTCTTATGGAAATGGAATTCTCTTTGATGAGTAAATAAGTCTAATAGCATTTGATGATCTTGCAAATTCCAGGACTTGAGCTTTGCAATGATTTATTCTGAAGTGGTAAAAATGCATTATCTTCAGTTAACTACTAAGATAATACATATTAAACTGAGGAGAAGAACTAGAAATGGTAATGAAATAATTTCTTTTGTCTTCTACATATTTTGAGGGAAATATCCAATGCATTGCCAATGATATTTTTGTTTATAGAGGTACAAAGTTAAATGGAACATGTCAATGATTTGACATCATTGTCTAAACTAGAGGAAGTATAAGTAGCTTATGGAATGTGAAACAGTATTACTATATCCTGTAGATATATCATGTATTGCATTTTCTAGTGGTCTAGATTTCCATGTTATCATTCACTATTTTATGCCAAGGAGGTTCAAGGTGTTTTCTGGTTAATAAATCTTTCCAGAAACAAAGATGGTTCCAGAATTATAGGCTTTGTCAATAAACCCAATGTGTGTGTGTGTGTGTGTGTGTGGTGAATCAGCATGCTTTTTTGGGAAATTTGTAACATGCCAGACAGAGGGGATACATGATGAGCAGTGTGTCATGTCCTCAAAGATCAATGCCCAGTGGAAAACACGGATGATCAATCCAGAATACTGGTCCACAATGTATTTTCTATACTTCTTAAAGCCAAAAAGACTCTGAAAACTGGTAGATTGTTTTTCTATTTTTTTTAATTTATCCCACTTAATGTGAATATTTATATAATTCATTGCTAAAATATTACTCTATTTGATTACAAGGTGCTGCTGCAGATGCCACTGCAAATTTTATATAATGTCCAGGATATGTACCACATTATCTTTCTAAAGTGTGAAAAATTGGAAGTTCCAAAACACTTGGCCCTTAAAATTTCAGATAAGAGTTACAGATCTGAACAACATGGTAAGTGATTCACACAGTGTTACGGAGCAGAGAGGAGAGACAGGGATACATCCCAGATAGGGATAGGGTGGGGGGAAGGGCTGGGGAGAAGGAGGAAGTGACACTTGAGTTGTCTCACTAAGATCCATATGACTTAGAACTGGAAGACAATGTGAAGGGGAAGAGGTGCAGCTGCACAGATAACACTTTGTTCACTAACTGTTGTCAGGTAGAGAAAGAGAGACATTCTGAATTTTCATTACTTTGTAACACACTATCTCAATATTTTGTGTCCTAAAACAACAATGATCATTCACTTGCTCATATATGGGCAAATTGGTCAATGGGTTGGGGATAGCTCATCTCTGCTTTATGTGGCATCAGCTGAAGCAGTTCAAGTGGTGCTGGAGAATTTGCTTCTGAGAGGACTCACTCACATGGCTGGCAGGTAGGTGGTGGTTACTGAATGGGAGTTCAGATAATAGGGGCTGTCAGTAGTCAGGGACCTTGTTTTGTCTCACACAAATCTATCCACGAGGTGGCTTGGGCTTCTTCACAACATGGCAGGTGGGTTTAAGAGCAAGTATTTCCAAAAGCTGGGAAATGGGAGCTGTTACTCTCTTAAGGCTCAGGCTCAGAATCTGGCAAAGCCTCACTTTTACCATATTCTGTGCTTAAGAAGTTATAGAGAAGAGGAGTCACAGATCTCACTTCTCAGTAGGAAGAATGTTGACAAATTCATGGCTATCTTTAATATCCCTGATTGGAGCTTAAAATGGGAACTTGAAATAGTGGGAGTGGGGTGGGGGAGTTGTTGAGGGAAGGCTACTCCATCATTCTAAAGACTCAACTCTACCACCAAGAGAGTGCGTTCCTAACAACAACAACAACAAAAAAGCAAAATAAAATACTTAATGTTACTTCCATGCTTATGGTTAACCTCTCTCCCTTCCATTTCCATCCCTGCTCTCCCCTCAGAAAAGGGCTGGGGATGAAGAAAGGAGAAAAAATTTTTTGATCAAGTTTGGGGAAGACACCTAGGAATTGAATCCTTTACATTCTTACAATAGAATTTAATCTCAGAACGCCACTGTAGGTGTGGTACATGTGAGACACGGTGTGCACTAGTCAGTTTATACTAGCTTATGAGAGCTGATTGTGTACATTTCTCCTGAATCTCACATTCAGCAACAGCACACTGTATGCTTCAATCCAGCTATGGCACACTCTACAAATCAGGGCTTTTCCTTTCCCCCTCTCCAGAGAGTGAATTTACCAGCATACCACTGTATCTATGTCAGCCTGACCCTGGCCAGGGAGCAGGAAAGCAAAACATAACAAGAGTCCTGCCTTTGGAAATATAAGAGTCCAGCTTTCTGAATGACTATTACCTACTGAAAAAGAAATTGAATGCAAGAATGAATAAAATAATTAGTTTCAGTGTCAAATGGACAGCAAGGATACATTAGGTAAATTAGAAAACATGGAGAGGCAATGGGACAGTCATAATAGAGGTTAAAAAACAAAACCCATCTGGGCTGCAGAGGAATCTGGTGGCTGAGGAAGTGACGGTGCTGGGAAAGAGGGAGTGGGGAAGTTATTTCAGAGGCTGCTCACTGCTGGCTGCATGTGCACTGCTTGGAGCTAGAACTTCTTTAGAAAAAGAGTCTGGTGGGCTCTCTTCCCTCTTTTGGAATTTTCCTGAAGCATCCTCTCATCTGCATGTTCCCCTACATGTCCTTGGCTATAGAAGCTTCTTCCTTCCTTTCTCAGAGGAGGCAAGAGAAGCTTTTAACATTGTGTTTTTGTGAAAAGAACAAGATTGCATTTGGAACACTACTCACCTCCAGCTAAAAAGAACGGCTTGTAACTGTAAACCGGGAACTGCAGTGTCAAAACAGACATCCAGGAGCTGGAAGCTGCAGCAGCAAGGGTGCTAAACTAGTAGAGAGGAAATTGTACCAGTCCTCATCAGCATAGAGTCTGGCTCTACCTGTGGGGTCTGAAGGCAGAGGCATTACTGTAAATGAAGATATGGGTTTTCACTTAGGTGAAAAGAAATTTCATTAGCATTTTTCCTACCTCTGCTCTCCATGGAACTTGACTCTGTTCATCAGTTTACACCAGCATTATCAACTGTGCTGTGAGTCCTAGGGTTCCAGTGAATCTCTCTCTGAGAAGCTATAAATAACACTTCTTCCTCCAAACACAAGTCTCCTGCAAATAAGTCTGTATTGGGAAGCATTAAACCTCCTGTTCTTCAATATCCCTTTAATGTGAATCTTATATTCTGCATATTTACTGAAACTAAAAATTTGCAGAGTCTTCAATTTACCCAGAACATTTGCATAAAACATTCTCTCCTGCTCTTTGCCTCCTTATTTCCCAAATGTAAGAGGAAGGCTCTGATTGCAAAATTCATGGCAATGTACATTAGGTGAAGCATTCTTAATCTCTATGTTTTGCTGCAGGAGAAACTTGGAGGAAGATGTCAGGGGAAGCAGAAAACAGAGACTAATTTGGAGAGGGCTGGTGGTGGGCAGGTGGTTGTTAGAAATAAGGCCCACATTAGGAATGTAGAATTGGGCCCCAGGGATAATAGGACATTTGCTGCCACTGGCCCACGTCATCAGGGTCAGCTGACCTGTCCTCTTTCTCCAAGTCATTGGTGAAAAGTCTGAACACTTTCCTTAGCAGGTGATTGAGGTGTGAGGGTGAAAGGAGAGGTGCAGTCTTCTCCTCTGTGTGATCTGGGATGTGGGAGCATGTCCATCAGGCTCATGGAAAGAAGGTGAATGTTGTGATTGTTTTCCCCAAAAGAAGGTCATGGGTTAGAAAGAAACAGGTTAGTTATCAAGCTGTAATCTCTGTCCAACTCACGGTAACTTAAGATAGAGGCATAAAATGCTCTTTCCTCCTCTGAGGACTTGCTGGCCCTGCAGTCTGTTTCTGCCCAGGGAAAGCCACACCAGCCACATAGATCCTCGCTGAGCTCACCTAGCCTTTCTGGTGATGAAGGTAAATGGAGTTATCCCAAGTCTGTTAGTTTCCAAAGTTTGTCTTATAATTGTGTTATGGAATAACATCAAAGTCACTCCCCAAATCAGATTTCAAAATAGGACATAATTAAATCGCTCACCTCTCTGCATTCTATGTATCAGTGTGGGCAGGCACAGGGGAGTGGTTGACTATGGCCGAGAATAAGGAGCTGTAAGAGAAAATCTGTGTGGAATACTAATGACCAAGGAGCAACATGCAAAAGGAGGATAAAGCAGTGGGTGTCCAGGGATGTTTTTATCTGTGCAACGATCTCTGGAAATATCTGGGAGTTCAAAAATCATGGTACGGTGCTTTCTCTAGCCTGCCAACTCCAAAATAAAACTTAGAAAAAGGAAGGGAGGGAGGGAGGGAAGAAGGGGCAGAAGAAAAGGAAAGAAGAGGAAAACCAGCTTTTGTTTGTTCGTTTCCAACTCTTCGATGGAAAATATCACAGCCTCCAACCAATATCTTTACACAAAACCTCAATCAGAAGTTTGGAACCACATCTCTTCTAAGTATGATTATTTTCCATCTAAAAAAATATTTCTCTACTTCCTACCACAGTCAACACACAGAATATGTGCTAGTTGTGAGGCTTACACCCCCAGCACCACAAAGCAAGACCCGCAATTCTGAGAGGTGAAGCAAGTCAGCCCATGCAAAGACTCTTGATGGTACCTCTTTTATACACAGAAATTTTTCCATAGCTGGAGCACAGGGCTTTGGGGCCCAGGCAGCTATTTATTTGAACCTTCATTCAACTACCATTTATTTTGTCTCAGCATCATAAATTTAGGGGGAAACAATAATTTTGTGTGGAGGAAGAAGATAGATAGGAAATGAGATTTGAGATGAGGCAGGGTCTTATATACCATGCTAAGGAATTTAGAATTTGGATATAATCTTTCTTTCCACCTTCCCAACCACATTTTCTTCCAAAAATATTTTCTAAAGTCTCATTACTGTGCCACCAAGGTAATATGGGTCACAGGTGGGGTCACTGAAGGATTCAGCCATGGAAATGACACAATCCTATAGTGATTTGAAAATAATATTATGGAACTGGTGTGGTGGATGGATGAGAAGATGCATGATTAGATGCAGTAGCTCTAGATAGCCAACTCTGATAATAGCCAAATGAGAAAGAAGGGCCTGAAGTAGGGAGATAATAGAACTTAAATAGATAGATAAGGCACTTGGACTGAAGGGGAGGAAGTCAGTGATAATTCCTAGTTTCTGATTAATCTAGGAGGCTGAGGCTGTCCTCTCAGCCTGTACTGTTTTAGCAGCCAAACATCTTCCTCATGATCACACCCTTTCTGGCCAACAAAAGAAAGTCCAAGGGCTGTTCAAGGCACCCATTTTGGCCCATTTCACTTTCACCCAAGCAACTCCAGAATTAACCTCCCTACCTCTGTCTGGGCATGATCCTCTTGAATGTGCACCCCTGTTCAGGTGCTCCCTCTGGCCCTCTGGACTCGGCCTTCAGATCTGGTGGACAGCTCTGTCTCTCAGTCCTCTCGAGAGGGCTGTGTCTTGGCTGTGTTTCTGAGGGTTTTCCCATCCCACTCTGCTTAGGTGGGTTCCTTGTTCCAGCCTGAGCTCCTTGGAATCCACCTCATGAACCAAGAAAGGGTCTGGTGTCCTACCCAAACAGGGGCTTAACACAGAGAAAAGAGAAGGAAGAAAGGTGATCATAAGTTTATTTTAGGTTTGTTGACTTTGACATGCTGGTGGGGCTGGTACCCAGGGAAACGAGTTGGGCTGGTGACACCAATTTGGGAACCGTTGACACCATGGTAATAGATGAGATCAGCCTTCTAGAGTGTATGAAGTGAGAAATGAAGCAGATCAAGGAGGGAAGCCAGGGATGCCAATGCAAGAGGAGACAGCAAAGGAGAGAAAGGAAACCAAATTAGAGAGTGATCATTTGTGTTAAGTATCAAAGAGAGGTTCAGTGGAAATAGGACAAGATAGAGTCTTATACTGGGTGTTGGATCTAAAATAGACAAGTACTGGTCCCTAAAGGAAATTTTAATATTACTTCTAAATTCAAACACTGACTTACCTCACCCTCTCTCAGAAAGCACTTAGCCAAAATCAAATAAGTTGAGACAGAGGTACAGTGATGGCAGATATAGCTAGGAGACACTGCTATGTGATGTGTATATAAACCACACAAAGCTGTCAGCATCAGCATGGGTTTAGGGGCCAAAGAGAGTTTTGCTAAAAAGTGAGGCAGAATGATTGCAATTAAACCAAGATCTAGCTACCAATTAGTAAACGCACAGTAAAATTTTATTTATTTATAAATTCCTCATTTACTAGAAATACACTGATATAATACTAAATATAACCCTTAACTACAAAGAAGGATTTTTGAAAAATACATTGCTGTGCCTTATGTTCATTAGCAAAGACAATCAGTATTTCAAGGTTTATCCCCTCTAGTAGCTTTCATTACTTTGAGTTTTTACTGTTTTACTACCATGTGTCCAGATGGAGATTTTTTTTTTTTTCCTGCTCAAGTCTTGGCATGTTCCTTCAATGTAAGGACTCATGTTTTCTAACAGTGCTAGAAATTTCTTAGCTAATATCCCTTTGGATATCACCTCTCTTTTATTTTCTCTATTTCTTATTTAGGAACTCCAAATTTTTGTGTGTGTGTGTGTGTGTGTGTGTGTGTACATGCACATACATTTTAACTTTTTCATTACGTTTTCTTGGTCTTTTAACTTCTCTTTCATTTTGTTATCACAGTCTTATGTTAGGCTTTTATTTTCCTTCTAATTCATTACTTCTCTTGAATTGTATTATGGTAATCACCACTTGAAGGTTGTTTTTATTTTTCATTTATAAAATTTATATTCTGTTATTTTTCACACTGTCTCTTCCTTTTTTCCATACTGCCCTTTCCTTTCATATGATTTTTACTTATTCCTTTGTCTCTTTGAACATTTTCATCATACTTATTTTAAAGTGTCTTTCACATAATTTTACTATCTTCAGGTCTTGGGGTACAAATTCTCTTGTCATGGTAGTTTATTTTTGTGCATTATAACTTTTTATTTAAATCTGTAATCTCCTGTTCAGGCTGATTACCTTCTCTGGAGTTGTGAAGCTGTAGGACTATGCTCCCAGAATGTTTTCAGCTTGCTGCTGCCTAGGGCCTACAGACTACACCTAGTTTGGGCCATGCTTTAGTTTTGTACCATAAAAGAAAGATTAATTCTGACCTTCTATCCATGTGTATTGAGTCTATGAAAATTAAACATATGGCTTAAATTTGCAAGCTTATTTTTCAAGAGATAATATTTTACAATATCTCAGGAGGAATTTTTTTTTTTTCTATTAGGGCCCTGATTTGATAGCAAAGGTCCAAGCCACTTTCTTGGGTGGCAAACAGAAGTCTTCTAGAATTCATTTCACATTTGGATCAGTCCTACAGGGCTGCTGGATTCACAAAGATAGTTTAGTTCCATGGTCCATAAGCAAGGGCCCTATGCCCCTACTTTTGTGGACATTATAGCTGTTTATGCCTAAATCCTCTGTGAGGATCTCAGCTTTGATGCCACTCATTTCTCTGGCTTTGGGTTTCTTCTTCATCTATGAAACCTGAGAATTTCCCTTTCTTGGTTTTGAGCTCAGTGCTATATTTAATCTATTCAGAATTATTAAATGTTTGCACATCACGTTAGTCTCCCAAATTGACAGGAATGTCCTCTGATGATACAATCCTTAGATACTAAAACGTTCAAAATAAGCTTGATGACCACTTTTATTTACCCCACACCCTTACTTAAGGGGTCTCTTTCACAAAAGCAATTGATCAGTTTAGCATCTGAGTCTCCTTAGACATGTCCCTCAAAAATGTGCGTATGGTTGAAGATTCTGTGTTTCTTACATGATATTCTATAAATCACTTTTCTTAATTGGAAACACTTTCAAAACTATTATCTTTTTTAATCTGGCAAGGGAGATTTGGTGGGTTTTTTAATTCCCATGCGAATGGAAATGAAAATGGGGGGGAGTCTGCAGAGTGAGAAACTGTGGACAATGAATATGAGGTAACACCAACATTTACAGTAGGAGAAGAGGAGGAGTATACCATGAGGATGACTGAGGGGGATTTCACAGGGATGGGAGCAGGACCATCAGAGAGTGGCTGCTTGGCGTAATAATAATGAAGGAGAGGCAGGCTTTGCAAAGAGAATGGTCAATGCAGCCAAATGCTGCCCGGGTGGGTGGTGGGGGGAAAAAGATGAAACATTACCTTTTTTTTTGCAACCTGAAAGCCATTGGTGATTTTTGGAAGAGCAAGTGTTGTAGAGTATTGGGATCTTTTCAGATGTAATACATTCATGAAAGATTGAAAAGTAGGAATGTATATCTAGTGAGCATATGCAACTCTTAAAATAAGCCTACTTTAATGAAAAAGGGAGATTTGATTATTAGCTATAGTATAATGTTGTTGTTTTTTTTTTTTGGCTGCACCGCATGGCTTGCAGGATCTCAGTTCCCCGATCAGAGATTGAACCCAGCCATGGCAATGAAAGCCTGGAATCCTAACCACTGGGCCACCAGGGAACTCCCAATGAAAGATAAAATTTTAAGGCTTGAAGGTAAGGAAGCAATTAAGAAGGAAAGTCTGAAAATATAGATGAAAGAGAAAATTATTGATGAAGTGGCTTCCCACAGGAGGCATTATGCCTGAAACAGAGAAGATGCTCAAAAAATATTTGAATGGATGAAAAAGTAGGAAGGGTGGAGTTCTATGTTGGGTATTTTAAAACCAAGAAAGTGAGGAGGGCATGAAGAGAATTAGAGAGAAATGTTATGTGTAGCAATTCACTTGCTTTCAGCTTTAAGTGCAGAGCTTACTATTCTCACATGACAAGGAGATAGATGTAAGGCTGATTAATTCAGTGGTTCAATGATGTCCTCAGTGATCTTGGTGTTGGGGTTTGTGGAGAAAACAAAAATTGCACTCTATATTCCTTATTTATGTTTTTAATTCATAGAGATATACTTGGGAGTAGGGCAAATGGAGATCAAATTTCAGCTTTAGTATTGATAGTGATGTTGAATGTGCCTCAGATGAGTGACTATCACGGATTTCTTAACAATGGACACTAGATAAACGGCCTTACCACCATTCACTGGAGAAGCCCAGGTCATGACCCCAGGTCACTTCACAAAAAGAGGATGCAGAGCAGAATGTCCCATTACTTTGTAATTTCAAAAATTAATTTGCTTGGAGAAAATAATCAGACCTTTTTCAAAGCATATGCAACATCTTAGAAGTGTAATTGAGATATTTAGTTACTTTGTACTTTAGTATATTAATATTTCTGAAAACACATTTGATTACTAAAGTCTCTACTATTAAACAGAGTAAACACACTCAAGATCACTTCTTTCTGCATATCCTCTGTTTGAGTGCTAGAGACAAACAGATTAAATTTGGAGAGGCTCTCTTTTTCCATTTGAATTCAGGATTTTTTCCTGTTCACATAATTGAAAATGAAGACTAATGAATCATGTCTTCTGATCAAGACCCATGTTGGAGAGTGTTGCCTTGACCTTGAGAGAAACTTTGTCTGTGTAAATTCAAGTCTCAATGAAGAGAAAATAAATATGTATTATTTTATAGAAAACAGAAAGGTTTTGCTTAGTGAAATCTAGGAAATCAGTCCTCAGAGACAACTTCCAAATCTTTGATTTACAAACTTTTCTGCAAAAAATTTTAAATAAGTTTTCTTGTGGTAAATAAAGAATGTTAAAAAATTTTTTCAACTCTTCCTGGAAACACTGAGAGCACAGCAAGCACATAAATTTTTCTGACAAATGGTGAGGTGAATGCACTTTGATAACATCTGCTTCTCTTCCATCGCACCTGATGACATTACAACTGTGGCTTAAAAGTAAACAGAGAGATCAATTTTCTTTTTTTATAAAGCTTTTAGCTTCAAATACATGGGATAGATGGCAGGACTTGGCCCAGAATGCCAGTTAATCAGAGAACAACACACATTTGGGAATCAGGTCTTCCTAAGGAGAGCTGGATTCAGATCCCCCTTCTGACACTTTGTCAAAACAAATCCATCTTGATTCAGTCCAAGCCCCAAGCTCCCATACCCATCCTGAATTAACAATTTAGTGTATATGGATGATAGTATGACTAAAGGGTAATTGTGTTAATGGTAAACATGTACTGAATGATTATTATGTGCAAGCCACTGTTCTAGATGCTTTTCATTTATTAACTCAATTGCTCCTCAAAATACCAAAGCCATGATTTGAAAACCACACACAGCCATCAGAAAGGCCATAAAATTATAATACCTTCAGTGTACTAACACCTATTATGTGCTTCTTTACATATTATATCACATGCTTTACACACATTACACCATTGAATCTTCAATCAGGTATTTAGTTGCAAACAACAGATGCTAACTGATTGACTCAGCAAAAAAGGATGCCATTAAGAAGAGCTCTACCTCTTCAGATATACCACAGATATGTTTGGAAGAATGGAAAACCAAGCTCAAGACTGACCTACCTAGAGCAATACCTACATCACATAAACTGGTCTAATGAGAAAAATCACAGCTGCTACCAAAAACTAGAGTTTTGTGCACCACTGTCACCTTCTATGCTAGAAAGTAAACTTTATAGCAGATGCTTGAACCATTAATGTTACTGCCATTTTTGCTCCATGAAATTTCAACCACTGTATTACTGCTACATCACCAGTTCTTGAGAAAATGGAAACACGTTGAAGAGCTGACATCAATTGGCTCTACCCTTGCTGCAAGAATGTTTAGAAAAATAACTACCTAGCATTTTAGAAAAATAACTATTCTCCTACCCAGGAGACAGTTTTTATTTCCTACCAATTTCTTAAACCTGGAAAGGAATTCAGAGGAATGACAAATATCCACTTATAGTAATCTTGCAAGGAAATTTTTGTTGTTCTCACTTTATTAAATCATGGGATTAAGATCCAGAGAAGCTGTTTTAGATTGAGTTCCTGCAAACAAACTTCAAGATGGAAAATTTTGAGTCGAAAGATGATTAGAGAGTGCTTTCAGGAGATACAACTCTTAGGAAATAAGAACAGGATTGGGCTGAGGGAAAAGCTAGCTTTCAATGCCTCAGTGCAACTGAGGCCTTAGTCAGTCCTGTAGGGAACACACTTGCTGGGCTGACAACAAAATTGTTCCAAATTATGGCAAGGGGGCTAAGCATAGTATCTCTAGATAAGCCAGTTTCAGGCCATGCAATGTCTTTTGGATGGGGCAAAGTCTCAGAAGAGGTAGTTCCCTGTGGCTTAAAAGGAACAAGTTACTGTTGTTTTTGTAATGGTAATGAACTAATCAATTCAATACTGACTAATTCTCAAAAAATATTAGTAGAGAAAAGTTGTATCCATCTCTCTTCCTATGGTAGAATCTACATGAAACATTTAAATATTTTAAAAACATAAGATTTGAAACTAAAGAAGAACTATGTCAAGTGTTATTGAGGATGTGGAGGAATCAGAGTCCTCATACATTGCTATGTAATGTAAAATGGTGGAGTTACTTTGGAAAAGTTTGACAGTTCCTTATACTTGAAACCCAGGAGTGGCCCTCTCCCTCTCCTTCAACAATTCTAATGATTTCATATTATGTAAATCCCTTTCTACTAAAATATATGGGAGTTTCATGCACTGATACCTGACTGATATTAGCTGTATACCTAGAACAAGGATGGTATTATTCATTCTTTGCCTAGACCACCTCATTTGGTTTTGAGTATTATGCACTGAGAATAACAGATCATTGAATCCATCCAGATGAGGGTGGTCAAGGTGGTAAGAAACTTGAAATCATGCCAGTTGAGCAAAAGTTGAAGGCACTAGACAAAATTTATGAGGAACACAATGGCTGTTTTCAAATACTTTAAGCCCTTATGTAGAACTGTGTAGTACACAGGAAAAACTAGGACAATCTCAGGGGCAAATATAAGGAAGAAAGTTCTGGTAGTCAACTTGCCTAGCCAGGCATTGAGATTCCCATTTCAGGAGGAGCTAAATTAGAGGGTAGATAACCACTTGGTGGAAAAGTCATGAAGGAAATCCAAGGATTCTGAAGAGAGCAAGTGTTGAACCAGATTATCTTAAGGTGAAGACAGCAAATCAATATCTCACAGCCAATCTGGCCTACATGATGCTGTAAAACAGATGGACTTAGTTATCAATATTTATTGATATTGATAATATTTATTGGTATTGATTCAAGATTTATGCAAGATTCACATAAAAATCTGATATTTCAAGTTTTCTTGGGAAAAATTTTCAGAAATTATGATAACACTGGGCCTGCATTCTCATTTGGCAATAATTGGTTTTGCTAAGAACAGATTGCTTGCTTTAGACAGGGCAAGCACCTCCTAGTTCACCACAGTCCCAACATTCCGAATTGTTTTGGCTTTAGCTCACATGTTTTACTTATACTACCATCCTGGAATCTGAGTTTGTTACCTCTGGATCCCCAAACTTACAATGCTCTGATTCTTTGATGCCGTGATTCAAAGTTCAGTCTAAATGCTATATCTACTAGGAAGTTTTCCTACTCATTTCAGGTAAATATTCTTACTCTCTTCCCAGAGCTCCTCTGGCTCATATGGCATTTACTACAACTTTCTTGAGTTTTTTTCTTGCAACTTCCCAATAATATAGTTATATGCTTAAGGTCGGGTTTTCATATAGAGGAGGTCTCCATAGATATTTGTTCAACAAATATCTTGCATTGACTGTTAATGCTGCCCTTAGACAAACTGATTAATTTCACTACAGCTTAGAAATAGCTTGTTCTAAGCAAGGGAAAAGCTTGCCTGCTTTCACTTTAAAATGCAAAGTTTATTTCTGATATTGGGTTTTATTTCCCTCTGGAATTCTGGAATCTTGAAACAAGTATGAAAGAATAACTTAAATTATAGACTATGGAACTTTGTAAGTCATTTTACTAGGCATCATCAGAATGTATCTTTGAATCTTTGTCAGGCAAACTTGTAAATTGCTTTCTTTTTTCATTGAGAAATTAAGACTTAAAACTGAGTTAATCCACTACACCTAAAGTTTACATTTGAATTTATAACTGTAAGTCTATTTCAATGGTATTATACGAGGTATTATTTTATCTAATCACAATCTTCTTTGTGGGGAGAGGTGAACAGTTTGTTACCTTTGACCTAATCAGGACTATTGATAATACAAGTTTTAATTTAATTCTTGGTAATATTCTTTATATCATGAATGTAATACCTACATATTACATATATCAACTTTGTCCAAAATATATTCCACATAATACTAGTTTCTTGAAATGTCCCCCCAAAATAAGTCACAAAATTATATATTATACCCCAAATGGACTGAGCCACAATATTTTTAAAGCTATAAAAACTTTTAAAACATTCTAAAAATGTTTCTGCTTTTCCTAAAATAGACTTCCATTTATTTTGGAAATTACTTACCACCTGTGCTTCCTTTTAATTATGCAGTTAAAAAAAGTCTATTTCCTAATTGTACTTATAATTGAGGTGAAATGAAGATTCCTAGAGATACCAGGAAGTTGTTAGATAACTGGTCTCTGCCACATAAAGATTGGCTTATGCAAGGAGCCCCTCAGCAATAAAGTCTGAGGTCAGTCCTTGTACTATAGGCTTTCAGAATAGCTCTTATGATATCAGTTGCCATGACTCATGAAGAATGTATAAGTGAAGAGCAGAATTCTTTCCTTGAGGCTAGAGTAAGGCACTGGTATTATTGCCACTGGAAGAAGGGCTGTGCTCAGTATGAATAAAGAGACAGCAAATGGACTAACTAAAGACAAACCCCAATGAAACAAAGTGCAAAAATAATAAAGAAGTTAAAAATTCTACCTAGAGAGTTTTAGCAGAATATTTCATCATAAAATTTGAATAAGGCTTCATAAGAAGGAAAACAGTAGAGAAATCTTGGAAATTTAACACACCTACACAATTGTCACCCTACCACCCCACCCCAGACTCATACACACAAAACAACCCAAACAAAAGATGAAAAAGGAATAGACCTGCTAGGATTGGAAAATAGCACTGAGGAATTCTCTCTAAAAGTAGCACAAATACACAGATAGCTTTTAGTTATATGAAGGAGAAGTTAAAAGGTAACTTCTGGATTGGCTGAAGAAAGAGCTCTGTAAATTTTCTCACCAAAAAGCAGTGATCAGACAGAATAGGCACAAATAATCATTTAAGGACTCTGAATGTTGACTAAATCATATGACAAATTGAGAGACCTTTATTCAAGAAAAAACAGTAAACCTCAGTAAGAACAGTGGGAATCTGTGGCATTTTAGCTGAGGATGTCTTCATCATAATGCTCCCTGCCCCAGCTCCCTGGTGCAGTAGTTGTACCGGGGAAGAGCAGACCATGAGGACTGACAGCTTCACTGATGCCAGTCACAGTGTTGACTTGGAAAAAACCCATGTCTAAAGACATTATTAGGTGGCAATGAAGGCCGTCTAATATTGCAGCTAGCCTGAAGCTGTTATACTTTTTGAGACAAGCAGCAGACTGAAGACCAGTCAAAAATTAAATAGGCAAATTTGGGCTCTGATAAACTCCTACATATCCCTGGTGGTCTGGGAAGGTGAAAACATGCACAAAGCTGCATGCGTGCACAAGAGAGCCTAGAGAGGTCTCTAGATACCTATGTATCCCTGGCTAAATGTGATGGCTTGAGCACAGGAAAAATAAAAACCAGAGGAATCTTGAAAACTCTGAATTTTGAATGTATTCAATCCAACCACAGATCCACTAGTGAAGAGTGAAAGAGTTACTGGCTCAAGGTGCTTAAGCACAAAATCTGACCAATCATTATTGACCACTAAGCTAGAGTGGCCCTAGAGTGACCATTTGGATGCCAGACTTAAAATGTTTTAAAAAGAATTTGAAAAACTGATCAGGGGCTTCAGTGGTCACACACAGTGTAGGGAGAGAGACTAAGTCTAGAGACTTAGTTCAGCTAAGTCACCAAACGAACAGTAGGTGATAAAAATACACAGTTTCAATGATATTATTCAAAGGTCCAGTTTTCACCAAAATATTATGAGATGAAAAACAAATGAGCAAACATGAATGAACATCCCAGGAAAAAAGCAGAAAATAGAAATTATTCTGATTTCCCCTGATGCTCAACTTAGCAAAGACTTCAAAGCAGATATAATACATATTTTCAAAGAACAAAAGAAAGGCATTGTTAAGAATTAAACAAAAGTATTATTACAATGAGCCATCAAATAGAGAATATCAATTAAGAGAGATATTATTTTTAAAAGGACCAAATAGAAATTCTGGAGTTAAGAAGTGAAATAACGAAAATGAAGAGTTTACTAAAGGGGTTTTACAGTAGATTTGAGGTGACAGAAGAAAGAATCAGTGAACCTGAAGACAGATCAATCAAGACCATGTAACTGAAGAAAGCAGAGAATAAAGATTCAGGAAAAATGATGTGAAATATGGGCACCTTTATGCATTCCAACATACACATAGCGACAATCCTAGAAGGAGAGGAGAGAGGAAAATGGAAAGAAAAAAAATTCAATGAATTTATGGCTGAAGACTTCTGAAATTTGATGAAAACTATGATCTATACATTCACAAAGTTCAGTGAACTCCAAGCAGGATAAACACAAAAACATACAGAAAACTTGAATATTTTTAGCCAACATGGCTCAATAGAACACTCTACTCAACAACAATAAAATGCACATGCTTTTGAAACATACACAGGACATTTTCCAGGTTAGACCACATGCTAGGCAATAAAAAAAAATCTCAATAAATTTAAAAGGACTGCAAACATACAAAGTATATTCTCTGACTACAGTGGAATTAAATTAAAAATCAATACCAGAAGAAAATCTATGAAATCCAAAAATATTTGAAAATCAAACAACGTACTATATCTATCAAAGAAGAAATCACAAGAGAATTAGAAAATATTTTAAATTGATTGAAAATGAAGACACAACATATCAATTTATGGGATGCAGCTAACACAATGATTAGAGGGAAACTTTTAGCTTTAAAGACCTCTATTAGAAAAGAAGAAAGATCCCAAAACAATAACCTAAGCTTCTGCCTTAAGAAAGTAGAAAAAGAAGAACAAATGAAACCCAAAGCACGCAAAAGGAAGGAAACAATATAGATCTGAGTAGAAATCAGTGAAATAGAAAACAGAAAAAGACGGAGAAAATCAACTAAACCAAAAGTTGATTCTCTGGAAATATTTTTTAAATGAACAAATGTTGGGCTTCCCTGGTGGTGCAGTGGTTGAGAGTCCGCCTGCCGATGCAGGGGACACAGGTTTGTGCCCCGGTCCAAGAAGATCCCACATGCCGGCGGCTGGGCCCGTGAGCCATGGCCGCTGAGCCTGCACGTACGGAGCCCGTGCTCCACAACGGGAGAGGCCACAATAGTGAGAGGCCCGCGTACCGAAAAAAAAAAAAAAAAAAAAGAACAAGTGTTAGTAAGACTGACCAAGAAAAAAAAAAGAGAGAAGACATATTTCCAAAATCAGAAATGAAACTAGAGGCATAATTACTGACTTCAAAAAATTAAAAGGATTGTAAAGGAATATTAGGAAAAACTTATATCAGTAAACTTGACAACTTAGATGAAATTTCTAGAAAGATACAAAATTCTGAAATTGTCTTAAGATAACAGAAAATCCCAAAACACCTATAATAAGAAATTGAATTGGTAATTACAAATCTTTGCACAGAGAAGTTCGAACCTAGATGATGTTTCACTGGTGAATTATATCAAACACTTAAAGAATAAATCATATCAAGCCTTCAAAAACTCTTCCAGAAAATTGAAGAGAGAAAACTTTCCAACTAATTCTCTGAGGCCATTGATAACAAAGCTAAACAAGACATCAGAAGAACCTACAGATCAGTATCACTTGTAAATATAGACACAGAAATAGTCAACAAAATATTAGCAAATGGAATCCAGAAACATATGGTGAAGTAGGATTTATCTCAGGAACTCTACTTTGGTACACTAGTTTTTGCCATGTAACAATGTTTCCATAAATTTAGTAGCTTAAAACAACATGCAGTTTAATTATCTCAGTTTGATTTGTTATCTCACAGGTTTTGTGGGTCAGGAGCCAAGGCACAGTTTATTTGGGTCCTGGGCTTAGTAATCCCCCAAAACCTGCAATCAAGATGTCATCTAGGGCTGCAGTTTCATCTGAAGCTCAGCTATGGATGGATCTTCCTGTAAGCTCACTCAGATTTTTGACAGTTCCTTATGGCTATAGGACTTCAGTTACTTCCTGGTTGTTGCTTGGAGACCACCGTAAGCTTCTGGAAGCTGCCTGCATTTCCTTACCACATGAAATTCCTCAATGTAGCCCCTTGCTTCTTCAAATCCAGTAAGGAATAAAGAGACTCCAGGCATTACAATCTTATGTAATCATGTAATCTCATACATTGAGTCATATTTACAGTATTCTATGTATCAGAAGCAAGTCACCAGCTTTGACCATACTCAAGGGGATTGTGATTAATATCAGGATGTAGAGATCATGGGGGCCACATTAAGATTATGTCCACCATAGGTGATTTAACACCTGGAAGATCAATTAATGTAATACCTCATACTAATAGATTAATATACCCAGGTCAGTTGTATTCCTATATTCTTCAATGAACAATCCAAAATTAAAATTAAGCAGACAATTCCATCCATTATAGTGTCAAATAGAAAAAAAATACTTAAAAATGAATTTAACAAATATAAGTACAAGGCATGTACACTGTAAACTACAAAATATTGTTGATGGAAATTAAAGATCCAATTAAACGAAGAGGTATTCCATTTTTATGGATTGGATAACTAAACATTGTTAAGATGGCAATTTTTCTCAATTTAAGTTTTAGATTCTAAGAAACAAACTTGAAAAGCAGTACCTGAAATAAATTTGTTCTTTTGTTTATCTCATATAATGAGAACTCCAGAAATGAGCAGCACAGGGTCAATATGGCAGCTCCATAATGTCATCAGAGACCAGCCTCTTTCTGTTTTTGCTAAAAACAACAACAACAACAACAAAACTAGTATCTGATACAGTTTCATGAACACGAGATAGTTGCTTTTTAATCATCATCATGCTGGGAATCCATAAAGTGGTAAGGAAGGAAGGAAGAAGGAAGGGGTAAGAAGAAGGGGTAAGAAAAAGGCAAATATGTAAGCCATCCAAGTCAGCCTACTCTTTAAGTAGCTTTCCCAGAATTCCTGTCCAGTAACTATCACTTCCCATTGACCAAAACTGGGTTACTTGACTATTCTAGTAGCAAAGGAAGCTGGGAAATGCAGTTCCTAGACAGGCACATTCCTACCAGAGCGCAACTGCATTCTGTCATTTAAAAAAAGGGGAGGATATCTATTACGTGGGCAAATAGTAGTGTTTGGTACAACATGTGTTTAACTCAGACTGAACCATATCATTAAACCGAGAACATCAACTGAAGTGAGTCACACTACACCTACTGAAAGCCAAAGAAGTTCTTTTTAGGACAAAATTAATCCATTGGCATTTCATTAATGGAACATGGAAATTATTGTTCTGTTCTTTTCTGTTGTTTAAATGAAATAATTTGCTCAATTACCATTTCAGAAGGTGGGACTTGGAATGCTTTGAACTGACTAATTTTAAATTTCACAATTTAAAATTAAATTGTAACATTTAATTTTTTGTAACAATTTAAAATTTTGTAACATTTCACAAAATGAATATAAATCAGAATAAAACCTGTAAAGTATAGCAGGTTTCAAAATTTCTTTACAAAAACAGCAATGTACCAGTAACCACAGAGCAAAAAAGAAAAATTGGAGAAGTATATTACAAGGGAAGAAATAAGGGAAACCATTAGAGACTCAAAGAGCAGAATGTGCCAAGAGCAGATGGATGGCTCCAAAAATTTTATCACAGTTTCCCCACAAATTACAATAATCTACCAGGTAGTGAAACCATTTATTGAAATTATTGATATAGGCCAATTATGCCCCACAAGAAATGAGATGATCATTTCCCCCTTACTGGATTCAAAGAAAGTTGTAGAACGTAGACATATCCTGCCAGTGAAAACTTCGAATGATGATTATAAAATATTCTTCAGAATGAAATATGAGTCGGATTGAGGTTATGCGTATTGAAGCAAAACTTTATTGACATTGCAGCATTAGGAAACACTACAGTCACTGTGACTCCAGACATTCTCTGGAGTTGATTTAACACCTGAAATTTTACTATATTTTAGTAAAAGTGGTTAACAGACTGGTGAATTTCTTCTTCCAGATTCTCATGGTTAGGTTTAGGGGGAGAAAAAGACCAGTGGTGCCAAGACTATGGAGATATGATTGGATAACTTCATGGGGTATAACAAAAAACCCTCATAGTAAAGAAAGGAATGCAGACCAAGTAGACTTCTGGGCATGATTGCCTCTTTCTGTATTTATAGAAAAATATCCCCAAAATACCCTAATGAATGGATCTAATCTGGGGATGAAGAGTATCATCAGGGACCTTAGAGGGGTACCAAAGAAAGGGATGCTGCCAAGCTCTCTAGCTGCAGGACAGAGGACACACTTCTGTCCCTCCATCAGGCCAAGTCATTCTCTTACTCTGTTTCCTATGCCTGGAACATGGTCCCCTCAACACGTGGCTAAGTAATTCAAATGATTTGAAATGTGAGTCAAAGGGACATGTGTTGATATATTGCTTTTGGGAGGAAGTATTTAATGACCAGTGTGAAACCTGCATCATTCTTCTCTTGCTGAATTGATTTTGGAGTTTGGAGGTGGTGTATCTCTCAGCCTCTCCCAGGATAGCACCATGAGCAGAGCTCCCCTGCTCCCCTGTGAATAAATAGAGGGGGCTTGTTTGTTACTGTAGTATAACCTCCTAGCCTATCCTCACTGATACACTTTATAGCAAATTAAATTGTGTAGTTATAGTGTTTTTCATAATCCATAATCTCTTTATGGATTGTTTGCTCTTGAAATGTAACCTCTATGTGGGTAGGGATCTTCTCTCGCTATTTACTGATATTTCCATAGAACCTAAGATATTATCAGGAAAATAGTAAAAGTTCAATAAATATTTGTTCAATTAACAAACATAGCCTTTAAATAAGTATCCCTTTAACCAAAGAACTGATATTTCTTAAATTTTTTTCCTAGGTACATCCCTAAGTCAACATTTCTAACACATTCAGCTGCATGACCTGGAGGAAATTACTTCACCTTTTCAACTTGGTGTCTAAGTTCATCTATTAAAATGGAATTATTCATATAACTATCTCAGGGTTGTTGTGAACATTAAATGGGTAATGTAGGTAAAACAATGAAGCTTATTGTATATTTCTTACTAAAAGTGATACAAAATAAATACCCAGTGCAATGTGTCATGTGCCAGAATTACAAAGTCTAGTTTCTGTCCTTTCTTATAACTGAATATGGTTATGTTATTATGATCTGCCTAATGAGATGTAAGTTGAAATATTGAGTGGGACATTTGGGAAGAGGCTTTCAATAAGAAGAAACAAACTCTCTTCCCTTTCTTCTTCATGTGGCCTAGAATGTGGATGTAATGATGAAACCCTGGGCAGTCTGCCTTCAGACTTCATTTCTTTAAGAGAATAAACACTTACTTGTTTATGGTACTGGAATATTTGTAACTAGCAGACAAATTAAGTTTCTAACTGATATACTCCTGTTCTATGCTGAGGGTTGAGGGTCTATTTGTAGGAAATTGTGTGTCTGTGTGTGTCTGCAGGAATGTGTATATGGACCCGTTCATGGAGAAAATTTTTATAGCAACACCATTTTCATTTTTGTGCCAAGCTCTCTGATGAATGAAAAGGCTGTGTATCAGATGGCAATGAATAATGTAAGCCTAGACTTCTCTTTTTTTTTTATGTCTTTTTTATAGCGACTTTATTGGAGTATAATTGCTGTAGTAGTGTTTGTTTCTGCTGTACAAAGTGAATCAGCTATAAGTATACATATATCCCCATATTCCCTCCCTCTTGCGTCTCCCTCCCACCCTCCCTATCTCACCCCTCTAGGTGGTTGCAAAGCACTGAGCTGATCTCCCTGTGCTATGTGGCTGTTTCCCACTAGCTATCTATTTTACATTTGGTAGTATATATATGTCAGTGCTACTCTCTCACTTCGTCCCAGCTTACCCTTCCCCATCCCTGTGTCCTCAAGTTCATTCTCTACGACTGCCTCTTTATTCCTGTCCTGCCCCTAGGTTCATGAGAACCGTTTTCATTTTTTTTTTTTTAGATTCCATATATATGTGTTAACATACAGCATTTGTTTTACTCTTTCTGAATAACTTCACTCTGTATGACAGACTCCAGTTCCATCCACCTCACTACAAATAGTTCAATTTTGTTTCTTTTTATGTCTGAGTAACACACAATTGTATATGTGTGCCACATCTTCTTTATCCATTCATCTGTCGATGGACACTTAGGTGGCTGCCATGTCCTGGCTATTGTAAATAGTGCAGCAATGAACATTGTGGTACATGTCTCTTTTTGAATTATTGTTTCACAGGGTATATGCCCACTAGTGGGATTGCTGGGTCGTATGATAGTTCTACTTTTAGTTTCTTAAGGAACCTCCACACTGTTCTCCATAGTGGCTGTATCAATTTACATTTCCACCAATAGTGCAAGAGGGTTCCCTTTTCTGCACACACTCTCCAGCATTTATTGTTTGTAGATTTTTTTGATGATGGTCATTCTGACTGGTGTGAGGTGATACCACATTGTAGTTT
Organism: Delphinus delphis; assembly: GCF_949987515.2. NCBI lineage: Eukaryota > Metazoa > Chordata > Mammalia > Artiodactyla > Delphinidae > Delphinus > Delphinus delphis. The sequence goes on along the minus strand of NC_082690.1, from coordinate 31,110,598 downwards.
TGATTTGCATTTCTCAAATGATTAGTGATGTTGAGCAACATTTCATGTGTTTGTTGCCAATCTGTATATCTTCTTTGGAGAAATGTCTATTTTGGTCTTCCGACCATTTTTGTATTGGGTTTTTATTTTTATTTTTTTGATATTGAGCTGCCTGAGCTGCTTGTATATTTTGGAGATTAATCCTTTTTCAGTTGCTTAGTTTACAAATATTTTCTCCCATTCTGAGTGCTGTTTTTTTGTCTTCTTTATAGTTTCCTTTGATGTGCAAAGCTTTTAAGATTCATTAGGTCGATTTGTTTATTTTTGTTTTTATTTCTGTTTCTCTAGGAGGTGGGTCAAATAGGATATTGCTGTGATTTATGTCACAGAGTGTTCTGCCTATGTTTTTCTCTAAGAGTTATATAGTGTCTGGCCTTACATTTAGGTCTTTATCCCCATTTTTAGTTTATTTTTGTGTATGGTGTTAGGGAGTGGTCTAATTTCATTCTTTTACATGTAGCTGTCCAGTTTTCCCAACACCACTTATTGAAGAAGCTGTCTTTTCTCCATTGTATATTCTCACCTCCTTTGTCAAAGATAACGTGACTATATGTGCATGGGTTTATCCCTGGGCTTTCTATGCTGTTCCATTGATCTATATTTCTATTTTTGTGCCAGCACCATACTGTCTTGATTACTGTAGCTTTGTAGTATAGTCTGAAGCCCAGGAGCCTGATTCCTCCAGCTCTCTGTTTCTTTCTCAAGATTGCTTTGGCTTGTGTTTCCATAGAAATTGTGAAATGTTTTGCTCTAGTTCTGTAAAAAATGCCATTGGTAGTTTGATAGGGATTGCATTGAATCTGTAGATTGCTTTGAGTAGTATAGTCATTTTCACAATGTTGATTCTTCCAATCCAAGAACATGGTACATCTCTCCAACTGTTTGTATCATTTTTAATTTCTTTCAACCGTGTCTTTTAGTTTTCTGCATACAGGTCTTTTGTCTCCTTAGGTAGGTTTATTCCTAGGTATTTTATTCTTTTTGTTGCAATGGTAATTGGTACTGTTTCTTTAATTTCTCTTTCATATTTTTCATCATTAGTGTATAGGAATGCAACAGATTTCTGTGCATTAATTTTGTATCCTGCTACTTTACCAAATTTATTGATTAGCTCTAGTAGTTTTCTGGTAGCATCTTTAGGATTCTCTATGTATAGTATCATGTCATCTGCAAACAGTGACAGTTTTACTTCTTTTCTGATTTGGATTCCTTTTATTTCTTTTTGTTCTCTGATTGCTGTGGCTAAAACTTCCAAAACTATGTTGAATAATGGCAGTGAGGGCTGCCCTGGTGGTGCAGTGGTTGAGAGTCTGCCTGCCGATGCAGCAGACATGGGTTCGTGCCCTGGTCTGGGAAGATCTCACATGCCGCGGAGTGGCTGCGTCAGTGAGCCATGGCTGCTGAGCCTGCACGTCTGGAGCCTGTGCTCCACAACTGGAGAGGCCACAACAGTGAGAGGCCTGTGTACCACAAATAAAAACCCCAAAAACTAAAAATAATGGCAGTGAGAGTGAGCACCAGGTCTTGTTCCTGATCTTAGAGGAAATGGTTCCAGTTTTTCACCATTGAGAACAATGTTTGCTGTGGTTTTGTCATATATGACCTTTATTATGTTTATTATTATATTGAGATAGGCTCTCTCTATGCCTACTTTCTGGAGAGTTTTTATCATAAATATATGTTGAATTTAATCGAAAGCTTTTTCTGCATCTATTGTGTTGATCATATGGTTTTTGTGCTTCAATTTGTTAATATGGTGTATCACATTGATTGTTTTGTATATATTGAAGAATCCTTGTATTCCTGGGATAAACCCCACTTGATCATGGTGCATGATCCTTTTAATGTGCTGTTGGATTCTGTTTACTACTATTTTGTTGAGGATTTTTGTGTCTATGTTCATCAGTGATATTGACCTGTAATTTTCTTTTTGTGTGACAGCTTTGTCTGGTTTTGGTATCAGGGTGATGGCGGCCTCGTAGAATGAGTTTGGGAGTGTTCCTCCCTCTACTATATTTTGGAAGAGTTTGAGAAGGGTAAGTGTTAGCTCTTCTCTAAATGTTTGATAGAATTCACCTGTGAAGCCATCTGGTCCTGGGCTTTTGTTTGTTGGAAGATTTTTAATCACAGTCTCAATTTCAGTGCTTCGGATTGGTCTGTTTATATTTTCTATTTCTTCCTTGTTCAATCTTGGAAGGCTGTGCTTTTCTAAGAATTTATCCATATCTTCCAGGTTGTCCATTTTATTGACATATAGTTGATTGTACTAATCTCTCATGATCCTTTGTATTTCTGCAGTGTCAGTTTTTACTTCTTTTTCATTTCTAATTCTGTTGATTTGAGTCTTCTTTTTATTCATGATGAGTCTGTCTAATGGTTTATCAATTTTGTTTATCTTCTCAAAGAACCAGCTTTTAATTTCATTGACCTTTGCTATTGTTTCCTTCTTTTCATTTTCATTTATTTCTGATCTGATCTTTATCATTTCTTTCCTTCTTCTAACTTTAGGTTATTTTTCATTCTTTCTCTAATTGCTTTAGGTGTATGGTTCGGTTGTTTATTTGAGATGTTTCTTGTTTCTTGAAATAGGATTGTATTGCTATAAACTTCCCTCTTAGAACTGCTTTTTCTGCATCCCATAGGTTTTAGGTCATCATGTTTTCATTGTCTTTTGTATCTAGGTATTTGTTTTATTTCCTCTTTGATTTCTTCAGTAATCTCTTGGTTATTTAGTAACATATTATTTAACCTCCATGTCTTCATATTTTTTACAGTTTTTCCCTGTAATTGATATCCAATATCAATATATTTTGTATATTTATTTTCATAGCATTGTGGTTGGAAAATGTACTTGATATGATTTCAATTTTCTTAAATTTGTCAGGGCTTGATTTGTGACCCAAGATATGATCTATCTTGGAGAATGCTCCATGAGCACTTGAGAAGAAAGGGTATTCTGTTGTTTTTGGATGGAATGTCCTATAAATATCATTTAAGTCCATCTTTTTTAATGTACCATTTAAGCTTGTGTTCTTTATTTATATTCTTTTTGGACGATCTGCCCATTGGTGAAAGTGGGGTGTTAAAATCCCCTAGTATGATTGTGTTATTGTCGATTTCCCCTTTTATGGCTTTTAGTTTTTGCCTTATGTATTGAGGTGCTCCTATGTTAGGTGCATAAATATTTACAATTGTTATATCTTCTTCTTGGATTGATCCCTTGATCATTATGTAGTGTCCTTCTTTGTCTTTTGTAATAGTCTTTATTTTAAAGTCTATTTTGTCTGATATGAGAATTGCTACTCCAGCTTTCTTTTGATTTCCATTTGCATGGAATATCTTTTTCCATCCCCTTACTTTCGGTCTGTATGTGTCCTTAGGTCTGAAGTGATTCTCTTATAGACAGCATATATATGGGTCTTGTTTGTGTATCCATTCAGCCAGTCTATGTCTTTTGGTTGGAGCATTTAATCCATTTACTTTTAAGGTAATTGTAGATATGTGTGTTTGTATTACCATCTTAATTGTTTTACGTTTGTTTTTGTACGTCTTTTCCTTGTCCTTGTTTCCTGCCTAGAGAAATTCCTTTAGTATTTGTTGTAGAGCTGGTTTGGTGGTGCTGAATTCTCTTAGCTTTTGCTTGTCTGTAAAAGTTTTAATTTCTCCATCAAATATGAATGAGATCCTTGCTAGGTAGAGTAATCTTTGTTGTAGGTTTTTCCCTTTCATCACTTTAAAATATGTCCTGCCAGTCCCTTCTGGCTTGCAGAGTTTCTGCTGAAAGATCAGCTGTTAGCCTTATGGGGATTCCCTTGTATGTTATTTGTTGCTTTTTCCTCGCTGCTTTTAATATTTTTTCTTTGTACTTAATTTTTTATAGTTTGATTAGTATGTGTCTTGGTGTGTTTCTCCTTGGATTTATCCTGTATGGGACACTCTGCATTTCCTGGACTTGATTGACTGTTTCCTTTGCCATTATGGGAAGATTTCTATTATAATCTCTTCAAATATTTTCTCAGACCCTTTCTTTTCTCTTCTTCTTCTGAGACCCTTATAATTTGAAAGTTGGTGTGTTTAATGTTGTCCTAGAGCTCTCTGAGACTGTCCTCAATTCTTTTCATTCTTTTTTCTTTATTTTGCTCTGTAGTAGTTATTTCCACTATTTTATCTTCCAGGTCACTTATTTGTTCTTCTGTCTCATTTACTCTGCTATTGATTCCTTCTAGAGGATTTTTAATTTCATTTATTTTGTTGTTCATCATTGTTTGCTCTTTAGTTCTTCTAGCTCCTTGTTAAACTTTTCTTGTATTTTCCCCATTCTATTTCCAAGATTTTGGTTCAACTTTATTGTTATTTCTCTGAATTCTTTTTTAGGTAGACTGCTTATTTCCTCTTTATTTGTTCAGTCTGGTGGGTTTTTACCTTGCTCCTTCATCTGCTGCATATTTCTCTGTCTTCTCATTTGTTTTAACCTATGGTATTTGGGGTCTCCTTTTTGCAGGCTGCAGGTTCATGTTTCCATTGTTTTTGGTGCCTTCCCCCAGTGGGTGAGATTGGTTCAGTGGCTTGTGTAGGCTTCCTGGTGGAGGGGCCTGGTGCCTTTTTTCTGGTGGGTGAGGCTGGATCTTGTCTTTCTGGTGGGCAGGACCATGCCCTGTGGTGTGTTTTTGGGCATTTGTGAACTTATTATGAACTTAGGCAGCCTCTCTGCTAATGGGTGGGGTTGTGTTACTGTCTTGCTAGTTGATTGGGATGGGGCATCCAGCAGTGGAGCTTACTGGCTGTTGGGTGGGGCTGGGTCTTAGCATTGAGATGGAGATCTCTGGGAGTGATTTCACTGATTGATATTATGTAGGGCTGGGAGGTCTTTGGTGGTGCAGTGTCCTGAACTCAGCTCTCCCATATCAAGGGCTAAGGTCTTACAGCAGGCTGGAACACAAAGACCCTGTCAGCCACACGGCTGTCAAAGCTGCTCTTCCCATGAGAAAGAGAAGATACACGGAACAGATTTGCACCCAATGTTTGAGGCAAGCCCGTGATCCCTCAGTCTATGTCAAGAGGCCAATTCGAATATTTCTCCAGGATGGATAAGGCTGCTGAAGATAAGATGTTTTTCTCTCTTTCTGTGAGATCATATTATTTGAGGATCAGCTAAATCTGCAGCTTCCTGGAGCCACTGACACCACATGGAGACAGTCTTTTTTCCCTTTGTGCTTAGTCTAGTTTCACTTGCTCACAGGATGCTGTGTGCAGAAGCTTTGAACCCAGCATTTCAGACCAGAGTTCCTTATGGAAATCCTAGACTTCTTATTGCATTTGATTGCATTAATTAATTAATTAATTAATTCTACAAATTTTCGCTGAGAAATTATTAAATACTAGGCTCTCACTAAGCACGGGGGATCAAACCCAAAACTTTACCTCATCCTTAAGGATGTCAGAATCTAAAGATAAAGACAAGTATAACTGGTTAATAGCTGTGTAATGTAACTAATGTGACCATTGAACTATAATAGCTACTCTGATAGTACACAGAAAAATAGTATTTGTCCTGAAGGTTTAGATATTGGAGTGTTTTATAAAGGAGATTATAAAGAAGATGGTATTTTAAACATTTAATCAAATGTTGAGCAGTATCAAGGACACAGAATGAAGAGTATTCAGAGAACTGTATGCAGTTCAGTGGGGCTAGAACATGACATGGAAATTTTCAAGAGATGAGACCTGAGAGGTAAGTATCAGTAAGAGCAATTAAGTTTAAGCATTTCAGATTTTGTTCTGGTCAATGTGAACCCACTGAAAAATTATAGAGAGGGAAGGGGAAGAAATGGTTTGATCAAATTTTCACTTTAGAAAGATCAGTTTAATTGCAATGTAGAGGAAATACTAGAGGCGGATTAGATTATTGACAGGGGCGTCAGTTTGGAAATGACTGCAAGAATCTAAGAAACTGAGGAAGAGAGTGGGTCTGAAGGAAGGAAATAGAATTAGTTGATGAGAATATTGCCAGAGCTGATCCAGGTCTTTGCTTAAAACCTGTTGACCCCCACTTTTAGCAGGAGTGTCCTTGTTCAAAACCTGCCAGCTCCCAACTTTAGCAGGAGTTAACAAATCTTTAAGTTAAAGGGTCCAGAGATAAGAAAGGAAACTACAAAGAAAAAAAATCAGATGGAACCAACTGGGACCAAGATGGTGATGAATCTGACCTCCAACAGACCCTGAGTCTCATTATATGTTGTTTTTACTATATCAGCATATTAAATGACACACCTACCAGTGGCCATGACCAGACATTAAGAATCAGAAAAGGATAGAAAGCCCTCAACAAAACCCTGCTCCTTCCCCAGTAGACTAATGCATATGCCTCCTCATCATTAGCCTCATTCCTCTTCCCTTTGTCTTTACTCACTTAAAATTAAATCTCCCTTGCAAGGTGGGTGAGAATTTTATCTATAAACTTAGTTCCAGCTTCTCCATTCCTTGGCCACTGAATAAAGCTACTGCTGTGTCAATCTCAGCTTTTTTGTTCTACTGCTCAAACAGAAGGGGAAAGGAACCCTTCACCACTGAGGCAGAGAGCCTTGGCCAGGCTAGGCCACAAGCAGCATCCATAGGACTTAATTCGGTTAACAAGAGGAGGGAAGGTATTAAGTGCTCTGTAGAATGTGACATGCATAGGGTTTGGTGGAAGATTTAATGTGTGGGAGATATGGCTAGAATAATAGCTTGAATGCTTGCTTGGGATAAATGGTGCTATTTACCAAGATGGAGAAAGAAAGAAAAGTTCAAATTTATGGGGTTGGAGTAGGATATGGAGTTCAGTCTCTTGTCTCAAAAGAAAAATTGAAACAAAAAATCTATTACCATACCTTCCTTCCCTCTTTCCTTATTTATTTATTCTTTATGTTTTTATTTAGTGATCTAAAATGGAAAACTCAGACAAAGTCCAAGGATAGGTTAATATCCACTGCAGGGAACAACAATAAACATATTTATGAATTGTTGTTTACAAGTCAAACTAGGCAATTATCATTGGAAGAGATTATGAGTTTATTTTAGTCCACTAGTGTCTATTACTCAGTTAAATTGTGTTTATATTCTGTAAATCTTTAATTTTTTACTAGAGGAAAAAAGTTCAGCCTACATTTTCTACTGGAAACTCCCTAAGAAAACAGAGCATGACTTAAATCAAAAATTGAAATTAAGCATAAGCAATGGATTAAAGGATATATTATTTACCATTTAAAGCTTTGGTTATTGGCCAGATTTCAGTATTTAGTAATGTAATGGGCTGCTTGATTTGATGGACTTTACAATTGTTTTTAAATAAAGTTTCCATGCAAAAGTTGCCAGCTGCCTCATCTTCTGGGTGCCATTTCTGGAGTCCTGGGCAGGACTCTCTTAGTTTTGCAAATGTGAGATAAATAGGCTCTTCTGTCCTTAATGCTCTTTTAAATATTTAGGTAGGAAATAGGAAAATTGATATAGGTCCTTGAAACCTCCTGGGAGAAGTACATTTATTACTCCCAAATCATTTACCTCTGAAATGCTTGAAATTAATGTTGTAAGAAACTCTTTTGAGTTTAGAAGCTCCTAATGAGGTTGAAAGGCAAAGAAAAAGAGCCCTGAGAGGAAACTCTCCTTGGCCTTAGTATCTTGGCTGGGTTGGTAACCAGAAGAGGCTTGTTTTTAGTAGTTGGTGACTGCCTGAAAGCACAGCAGTCCCCAGTCATCCTGGCACCGGGGATCCTTTTGTGAGCTGGACCTGAATATGTAAGAGTAACGGTGGAATTATTGAAGGTTCAATGATCTGGTTTTAACAGAAACAACATGTAAAAGTAGCAGAAGTAAAAGCAGCTGGAAAGAGACTGGTTAAATTATTTGTTCTAGTTCCCTGAAGCATCTGAAGATAGAAGAGCCTCCTAATAAAGGCAAAATAAAGATTGAGACCAAAGATTAAACACTGAATGGGAAAGGTTTTACTGCTGAAGAGTCAGTCCAATTCAACACAAAGTCTAGGCGGTGGAAGATGAGGTTGGTGGGGTGGGGGGATTGGGTAAGTCTTTTAAAGTCAAAAGGTCACCTACCACCTGTCAGGGTTGTTTTGCCCAAGAAACACTCTCAGATGGAGATATGTGTTCAGGTGGGTGTGTTACTAGGCCATGAAACAACACATGAAAAAGAGCAGAGCCAACAGGATTGACCAGAGGGAGGTGAACTGTCATGCAGTTCATCACTGTCAGGAGCTTAAAAGCTGAGCTGCCCCTCAGAGTTGTCCTGAATTTAGCCCTGGAGGCTGGGTCTTTGTATATCCTTCCCTGGTCAAACACTCCTGGTGGGCAAGTTACCTGAGGAAAAGGTGCCTACACTAAAAAAGAAGACACTTTCTTCCTGGGCAGGGACTCAGTTGAGAGCCCTCAGCAGGCAACACTCTGGGTGGCTAGAGAAATAAGGGAGTTTGGTCCAGAATGGGGAGATCTAGGCTACACAATATGTCAACCACCTCATTGTATGTCCCATTTTAGAAAAACTGAGGCTCCGTGTGTTGCTGATTGTGTGCTGATAGTTGGGCTTGAACAATAAGTGTTGGGCTGAGGGGAGGAGGATTCTGCCCCGCCTGGGGAACACTCAGCTTGGGAATGGGATCCAGTTATCTCTGCCAACACTTGAAGTGCCTGATTAGGTGTTCTGACCTTCAGATCTTCTGAGCTGCTCTCAGCAGGCTAGGTGCCAGGTCAGGGTTTGCCATTCCTGTGGACTAAGTTCCCATGGTTCTTGGATAACTGCCAAGGGAGAGCCTGGATTTTCTGCTAATTTGGCCAATAGGCTTTGATGAGTTTGAATTTGGTTAAAAAACATGAAAGATAAGTAAGGTTGAAGAATACCCAGAGCATTCGATTTTGTGTGACTTGTAGAATGGTCATAACCCTGACAGAAATAGGGAAGTTGAGAAAGCAAGCTGGATTTAATAGGAAGGAGTAGTTGATAGATAAAAATGTAAATTTGGAGGTGGTTACAAGGGTGTGGCCAGGCTGATGAGTATAATAAGAGTTGTCCTTGGCTGGACATGAAGAGATGAGGGGCTGTTCTTTCCTTTGTGTCTCCATCACACTTAGATGTATTATCTTTGGCTGTCGTTGTGTCTGACTCTTCTTACTAAACAATGAATAGCTTAAGGTAAGGTTGTAGGCATCTTTCTGCTTTTGGAGCCAAACATGTATGTAACAGAGTAGGCCCTCAGTATTTGCTTGTTTTTTTGTTTTGGCGGGGTTTTTTTTTGAATTTTTTTTTTTTTTTTTTACTTTTTATACACCAGGTTCTTATTAGTCATCCATTTTATACACATCAGTGTATACATGTCAATCCCAATCTCCCAGTTCATCACACCACCACCCACACCCCCCACCGCTTTCACCTCATGGTGTCTATAAGTTTGTTCTCTGCAACTGTATCTCAATTTCTCTCCTGAAAACAGGTTCATCTCTACAATTTTTCTAGGTTCCACATATATGCATTAATATCCGATATTTATTTTACTCTTTCTGACTTACTTCACACTACATGATGGTCTCTGGATCCATCCATGTCTCTACAAATGACCCAGTTTCGTTCCTTTTTATGGCTGAGTAATATTCCATTGTATATATGTACCACATCTTCTTTATCCATTCGTCTGTCGACGGGCATTTAGGTTGCTTCCATGAACTGGCTATATTGTAAATAGTGCTGCAGTGAACATTGGGGTGCATGTGTCTTTTTGAATTATGGTTTTCTCTGGGTAAATGCCCAGTAGTTGGACTGCTGGGTTATATGGTATTTCTATTTTTAGATTTTTAAGGAACCTCTATACTGTTCTCCATAGTGGCTGTATCAATTTACATTCTCACAAACAGTGCAAGAGGGTTCCTTTTTCTCCACACCCTCTCCAGCATTTGTTGTTTGTAGATTTTCTGATTTTCACACCCATTCTAACTGGTGTGAGGTGACACCTCATTGTAGTTTTGATTTGAATTTCTCTAATAATTAGTGATGTTGAGCAGCTTTTCATGTGCCTCTTGGCCATCTGTATGTCTTCTTTGGAGAAATGTCTATTTAGGTCTTCTGCCCATTTTCGTATTGGGTTGTTTGTTTTTTTAATATTGAGCTGCATGAGCTGTTTATATATTTTGGAGATTAATCCTTTGTCTGTTGATTCATTTGCAAATATTTGCTCCCATTTTGAGGGTTGTCTTTTCATCTTGTTTATGGTTTCCTTTGCTGTGCAAAAGCTTTGAAGTTTCATTAAGTCCCATTTGTTTATTTTTTTTTTTAATTTCCATTACTCTAGGAGGTGGATCAAAAAAGATCCTGCTGTGATTAATGTCAAAGAGTGTTTTTCCTATGTTTTCCTCTAAGAGTCTTATAGTGTCCGGTCTTACATTTAGTTCTCTAATCCATTTTGAGTTTATTATTGTGTATGGTGTTACAGAGTGTTCTAATTTCATTCATGTACATGAAGCTGTCCAATTTTCCCAGCAGCACTTATTGAAGGGACTGTCTTTTCTCCATTGTATATCCTTCCCTCCTTTCTCATAGATTAGTTGACCATAGCTGCTTGGGTTTATCTCTGGGCTTTCTATCTTGTTCATTGACCTATATTTTGTTTTTGTGCCAGTACCATATTGTCTTGATTACTGTAGCTTTGTAGTACAGTCAGAAGTCAGGGAGTCTGATTCCTCCAGCTCCATATTTTTCCCCTCAAGATTGAATTGGCTATTTGGGGTCTTTCATGTCTCCATACAAATTTTAAGATTTTTTGTTCTAGTTCCATAACAAATGCCATTGTAATTTGATAGGGATTGAATTGAATCTGTAGATTGCTTTGGGTAGTATAGTCACTTTCACAATATTGATTCTTCCAGTCCAAGAACATGGTATATCTCTCCATCTGTTGGTATCATCTTTAATTTCTTTCATCAGTGTCTTATAGTTTTCTGCATACAGGTCTTTGGTCTCCCTTGGTAGGTTTATTCCTAGGTACTTTATTCTTTTTGTTACAATGGTAAATGGGAGTGTTTCCTTAATTTCTCTTTCAGATTTTTCATCATTAGTGTATGGGAATTCAAGAGATTTCTGTGCATTAATTTTGTATCCTGCAACTTTGCCAAATTCATTGATTAGCTCTACTAGATTTCTGGTGGCATCTTTAGGATTCTGTATGTATAGTATCATGTCATCTGCAAACAGTGACAGTTTTACTTCTTTTCCAATTTGTATTCCTTTTATTTCTTTTTCTTCTGTGATTGCAAGGGCTAGGATTTCCAAAAATATGTTGAATAATAGTGGTGAGAATGGACATCCTTGTCTCATTCCTGATCTTAGAGGAAATGCTTTCAGTTTTTCACCACTGAGAATGATGTTTGCTGTGTGTTTGTCATATATGGCCTTTATTATGTTGAAGTAGGTCCCTTCTCTGCCCACTTTCTGGCAAGTTTTTATCATAAGTCAGTGTTGAATTTTGTCAAAAACTTTTTCTGTGTCTATTGAGTTGTTCATATGGTTTTTATTCTTCAGTTTGTTAATATGGTGTATCACATTGTTTGATTTGCATATATTGAAGAATGTTTGCATCCCTGGGATAAATCCCACTTGATCATGGTGTATGATCGTTTTAATGTGTTGTTGGATTCTGTTTGCTAGTATTTTGTTGAAGATTTTTGCATGTATATTCATCAGTGATATTGGTCTGTAATTTTCTTTTTTTGTAGTATCTTTGTGTGGTTTTGGTATCAGGGTGATAGTGGCCTCATAGAATGAGTTTGGGAGTGTTCCTTCTTCTGCAATTTTTTGGAAGAGTTTGAGAAGGGTGGGTATTAGCTTGTCTCCTAATCTTTGATAGAATTCACCTGTGAAGCCACCTGGTCCTGGACTTTTGTTTGTTAGAAGATTTTTTGTTGTTGTTGTTGTTGTGGGCGGGACTTTCACTGTTGTGGCCTCTCCTGTTGTGGAGCACAGGTTCCAGATGCGCAGGTTCAGTGGCCATGGCTCACGGGCCTAGCCGCTCTGCGGCATGTGGGATCTTCCCAGACCAGGACATGAACCCTTGTCCCCTGCATCAGCAGGCGGACTCTCAACCACTGTGCCACCAGGGAAGCCCTGTTGGAAGATTTTTAATCACAGTTTCAATTTCATTACCAGTGATTGGTCTGTTCATATTTTCTATTTCTCCCTGGTTCAGTCTTGGAAGGTTATACCTTTCTAATAATTTGTCCATTTTTTTCCAGGTTGTCTATTTTATTGGCATAGAGCTGCTTGTAGTAGTCTCTTAGGATACTTTGTATTTATTCCGTGTCTCTTATAACTTCTCCTTTTTCATTTCTAATTTTATTGATTTGAGTCTTCTCCCTCTTTTTCTTGATGAGTCTGGCTAATGGTTTATCAATTTTGTTTATCTTCTCGAAGAACCAGCTTTTAGTTTTATTGATCTTTGTTATTGTTTTCTTTATTTCTATTTCATTTATTTCTGCTCTGATCATTATGATTTCTTTCCTTCTGCTATGTTTGGGTTTTGTTTATTCTTCTTTCTCTAGTTCCTGTAGGTGTAAGGTTAGATTGTTTATTTGAGATTTTTCTTTTTTCTTGAGGTAGGCTTGTATAGCTATAAAATTCCTTCTTAGAGCTGCTTTTGCCACATCCCATACGTTTTGGATCATCGTGTTTTCATTGTCATTTGGCTCTAGATATTCTTTCATTTCCTCTTTGATTTCTTCAGTGATCTCTTGGTTATTTAGTAACATATTGTTTAGCCTCCATGTGTTTGTGTTTTTTACGCTTTTTTCCCCTGTAATTGATTTCTAATCTCATAGCATTGTGGTCAGAAAAGATGCTTGATATGATTTCAATTTTCTTACATTTACCAAGGCTTGATTTGTGACCCAAGATGTGATCTATCCCAGAAAATGTTCTGTACGCACTTGAGAAGAAAGTATAATCTACTGTTTTTGGATAGAATGTCCTATAAATATCCATTATATCTATCTGGTCTCTTGTGTCATTTAAGCTTCTCTTTCCCTATTAATTTTCTGTTTGGATGATCTGTCCATTGGTATAAGTGAGGTTTTAAAGGCCCCCACTATTATTGTGTTACTTTTTTTGTGTTATATTGAGGTGCTCCTATGTTGGATGCATATATATTTATAATTGTTATATCTTCTTGGATTGATCCCTTGATCATTATGTAGTGTCCTTCCTTGTCTCTTGTAACATTCTTTATTTTAAAGTCTATTTTATCTGATATGAATATTGCTACTCCAGCTTTCTTTTGATTTCCATTTGCATGGAATATCTTTTTCCATCCCTTCACTTTCAGTCTGTATGTGTCCCTATGTCTGAAGTGGGTCTTTGTAGACAGCATATATATGGGTCTTGCTTTTGTATCCATTCAGCAAGCTGCGTCGTTTGGTTGGAACATTTAATCCATTCACGTTAAAGGTAATTATCGATATGTATGTTCCTATTACCATTTTCTTAATCGTTATTGGTTTGTGTTTGTAGGTCCTTTTCATCTCTTGTGTTTCCCACTTAGAGAAGTTCCTGTAGCATTTGTTGTAGAGCTGGTTTGGTGGTGCTTAATTCTCATAGTTTTTACTGGTCTGTAAAACTTTTGATTTCTCCATCTAATCTGAATGAGATCCTTGCTAGGTAGAGTAATCTTGGTTGTAGGTTCTTCCCTTTCATCACTTTAAGTATATCATGCCACTCCCTTCTGGCTTGTAGAGTTTCTGCTGAGAAATCAGCTGTTAACATTATGAGAGTTCCCTTGTATGTTATTTGTCATTTTTCCCTTGATGCTTTCAATAATTTTTCTTTGTCTTTAATTTTTACCAATTTGATTACTATGTTTTGGCATTTTTCTCCTTGCGTTTATCCTGTATGGGACTGTCTGCACTTCCTGGACTTGGGTGGCTGTTTCCTTTCTCACATTAGGGAAGTTTTCTACTATAATCTCTTCAAATATTCTCCAGTCCTTTTTCTCTGTCTTCTGGGACCCCTATAATGAGAATGTTGTTGCATTTAATGTTGTCCCAGAGGTCTCTTAGGCTGTCTTCATTTCTTTTCATTCTTTGTTCTTTATTCTGTTCCACAGCAGTGAAATCCACCATTCTGTGTTCCAGGTCACTTATCCATTCTTCTGCCTCAGTTATTCTGCTATTGATTCATTCTAGTGTAGTTTTCATTTCAGTTACCGTATTGTTCATATCTGCTTGTTTGTTCTTTACTTCTTCTAGATCTTTGTTAAACATTTCTTGCATCTTCTCAATCTTTGCCTCCATTCTTTTTCCGAGGTCCTGGATCATCTTCACTATCATTATTCTGAATTCTTTTTCTGGAAGGTTGCTTATCTCCACTTCATTTAGTTGTTTTCCTGGGGTTTTATCTTGTTCCTTCATCTGGTACATATCCCTCCGTCTTTTCATCTTGTCTATCTTTCTGTGAATGTAGGTTTTGTTCCACAGGCTGCAGGATTGTAGTTCTTCTTGCTTCTGCTGTCTGCTCTCTGGAGGATGAGGCTATCTAAGAGGCTGTGCAAGCTTCCTGATGGGAAAAAGTATAATCCACTTGTCTGCTGATGGGTGTGTCTGGGTCTCCTCCCTATTGGTTGTTTGGCCTGAGGTGACCCAACACAGGAGCCTACCCAGGCTCTTTGATGGGTCTAATGGCGGACTCTGGGAGGGCTCATGCCAAGGAGTACTTCCCAGAACTTCTGCTGCCAGTGTCCTTGTCCTCATGGTGAGAGAGAGCCACCCCCTAACTCTGCAGGAGACCCTCTAACATTAGCAGGTAGGTCTGGTTCAGTCTCTATGCGGTCACTGCTCCTTTCCCCTGGGTCCTGATTTGGACACTACTTTGTGTGTGCCCTCCAAGAGTGGAGTCTCTGTTTCCCCCAGTCTTGTTGAAGTCCTGCAATCAAATCCTGCTAGGCTTCAAAGTTTGATTCTCTAGGAATTCCTCCTCCTGTTGCAGACCCCCAGGTTCAGAAGCCTGACGTGGGACTCAGAACTTTCACACCAGTGGGTGGACTTCTGTGGTGTAAATGTTCTCCAGTTTGTGAGTCACCCACCCTGCAGTTATGGGATTTGATTTTATTGTGATTGTGCCCCTCCTACCATCTCCTTGTGGCTTATCCTTTGTCTTTGGATGTGGGGTATCATTTTTGGTGAGTTCCAGTGTCTTCCTGTGGATGATTGTTCAGCATTTCAGAATTTGCTTGTTGAATGAAACTGTAAATGAATGAATGAACAAAAGTGAGGGAGGAGTGTGCATGTGTGTGCATGTGTGTGTGTGTGTGGTGAGTGGGACTGACTCAAGCTTCACATATATGTAACATTTTTTCCTGAAAAGTTTAAAATGAGTGTTAAGTAGTAGTGCAGATCCTGCTGGGTTTGGAAAGCCTCAGAGTCAGAAAGTCCCATCAGCATATTCTTGTGCATTTTCCCAGCTCAGGGCATCGCTGGAGCAGAGAAGCAGAAGAGACTGACCATTGATACTCTACCGCCTTTGACTCATGACTCCATTAGTAAATTGGGAAGAGACCAAACACTTGGCATATCCCTTCCTTCCTACCATGTGGAAATGCTGGGAGACTTGCTGTCACATAGTGTCAAGGTGATCCAGAAAGACTCACTGAACTGAGGAGATGTCTGTAAATTAAGTTTTGCTTCTTAAAGAATAGCCCTAAGCACACCATATAATTTATACTATTAGATGTGACTCTGTTAATTCCCTGAGATATTTATTATTTCCTCTTCAATTCCATTATCTTCCCAGGCACTGAAGTCTAATTTACATATTAATAATTTTACCTAATCACTGGCTTAAAGAAACTTTTGAGTATGTATACTGTGTTCCAATCTCCTGAAACTTCCAGGGTCTCAAACTAAATATTTCACAGTTGGCAAGGTCTAAATATTTCACAGTTGGCAAGATGTTTTTATAAATTTTCCTGATTATAAATTTACATACCGCATTCAAATATGCAAAGAAATTACGGCTTCTATACTTTTCATAATTCATCTAATCATCTTAAGAAGCCCTTCCTTATTTAGTAGCAGGTGCAAAAGGATACTATATTTAGTCCAATTCAGTAAACTCAGTTGCTAACTTAAATAGCATCTGATGTATAATTCAGTCTCTTGGATAAATCTGTTTTTATGCTTCCTCATTTTCTGCTTCTATCCAATATGGATCTGGGAATATGGAGAAGGGAGCTTAGGTGACCATGTGGAGGCAGGGAAGAGGATCAGTCCCAGAGCTAAGTGCCAAGGTCCTTGGAGCATCTTCTTATCTCCTCTAGATATAGGTAATGCCGTGTTTCCTCTGGTCAGTGGTGCCCTGCTGGCATCTGATGGTTAAGTCTGTAGTTCATGAACTTGGAAGATTTTCTTTCTTGGTTGAGTAAGATCCTAGAGGAGTCAAAGCCTAAGGATTCAGTCCCCCACCTTGGTCCTGGATTGGGCTGAGTATCTCCCCTGTATCTTGCTGTAGCTCTCACCTTGGAACCACTTGTCCCCAGTGTAGTCACCTTTCTTTACACATTCACCAGCCAGCATCATCGACTACTCTCCAAGTCTGCCCCAGAGTGTGCAGAAATTCTGGAACCCCTTCTACATCACATAGGATTTAAAAATTTTCTAATTATATCAGACTTCTGTTGCATTCTGCTTTGCCTGCTTAACAAAATTTGAGTTCTCAAATTTCTTCTCTTGCCCTATTTACTCCTTTGGTGATCTTATTTAGTACCATGGCTTTAAATATCAACTATAAACTAATGGCTCCCAAATATGTATCTATATCCCAGACCTTTCTCTGGATTCTAGATTTGAATAACCAACTGCCTACCCAACAAATCCACATGGGTGTCTAACAGGGCTTTTAAACTTATATGTCTAAAATGGAACTATTTCTCTTCCCCTCAAACTTACTCCTTTCTCAATCTTCCTCAACTCAGTAAATAGCACCTTCACGCTTTCAGATACTTAGCATAATATGTTAGCTTTATCCATGATTTTCTCACACTCCACATCCAATCCATTGGGAAATTCTCTGGCACTGCCTTTAAACTACATCCACACTATCACACCAAAAATAATAAAATCCCAAGGAATAAACTTAACCAAGGAGGTGAAAGACCTATACTATGAAAACTATAGAACATTGATTAAGGAATTTGAAAATGATACACTGAGATGAAAAGATATACCATCTTTTTGGATTACAAGAATTAACATTGTTAAAAAGTCCATACTACAAGCAATCTGCAGATTTAATGCAATCCCTATCAATTTATGCATGACATTTTTCACAAAACTAGAACAACTAATACTAAAATTTATGTAAAGCCACAAAAGACCCTAAATTGCCAAAGCAATTTTGAGAAAAAAGAATGAAGCTGGAGGTATCACACTCCCTGTCTTTGATACTACAAAACTACAGTAATCAAAATAGCATGGTATTGGTATGAAAACAGACACATAGAACAGAATAGAGAGCCCAGAAATGAAACCACAGTTATATGAGCAATTAATCTACAACAAAGGATGCAAGAATATACAGAGAAGGAAAGGCAGTCTCTTCAATAAGTGATGCTGTGAAAACTGGACAGCTACATGTAAAATAATGTGATTAAAACATTTTCTCATACAATATACAAAAATACACTCAAAATGGATTAAAGACCTAAGTGTAAGATCTGAAACCATAAAACTCCTAGGAAAGAACACTCTTTGACACAAATTGTAGTAATATTTTCTTGGATCAGTCCCCTGAGGCAAAATGAATAAAAGCAAAAGTAAACAAATAGGGCCTAATTAAACTTAAAAGCTTTTGCACAGCAAAGGAAACCATTGACAAAATGAAAAGACAAGCTACCAAATGGGAGAAAGTACAAATGATATGACTGGTAAGGTGTTAATATCCAAAATACATAAACAACTCATACAACTCAATATCAAAAACAAACAAACAGATTTAAAAGTGGACAGAAGATCTAAATAGACATTTTTCTACAGAAGACAAAAAGATGGCCAACAGAAACATGAAAGGATGCTCAACATTGTTAATCCTCAGAGAAATGCTAGTCAAACCACAATGAGATATCACCTCACACCTGTCACAACGGCTATCATCAAAAAGAATATAGGCAAGACCTCCAAGATGGCAGAAATACATCTACATGTGGAACAACTCCTAGAGAACACCTACTGAATGCTGGCAGAAGACCCCAGACTTCCCAAAAGGCAAGAAACTCCCCACGTACCTGAGTAGGGCAAAAGAAAAATGAAAAAAACAGAGGCAAAAAAATAGGGATGGGACCTGCACCTCTGGGAGGGAGCTGTGAAGGCAGAAAAGTTTCCAAACACTAGGAAGCCCCTTCACTGGCAGAGACAGGGGGTGGCTGGGGGGAAGCTTCGGAGACACAGAGGAGAGTGCAGCAATAGGGGTGCACAGGGCAAAGCAGAGAGATAAAGATTCCCATGCAGAGGATCGGTGCCAAGCAGCACTCACCATCCCGAGAGGCTTGTCTGCTCACCCACCGGGACGGGCGGGGGCTGGGAGCTGAAGATCTGGCTTCAGAGTTTAGATCCCAGGGAGAGAACTGTGGTTGGCTGCATGAACACACCCTGAAGGGGACTAGTGCACCACAGCTAGCCAGGAGGGAGTCCAGGAAAATGTCTGGAACTGCCTAAGAGGCAAGAGAGCATTCTTTTGGGGTGCGAAAGGAAAGGGGATTCAGAGCACCAACTAAACCAGCTCCAGAGAAAGGCAGGAGTCATGGCTATCAGTGCAGACACCAGAGACAGACATGAAACATTAAGGATACTGCTGCAGCCACCAAGAAGCCTGTGTGCAAGCACAGGTCACTATCTACACCTCCCCTCCCAGGAGCCTGTGCAGCCCACCACTGCCAGGGTCCCGTGATCCAGGGACATCTTCTCTGGTGACAACACAGCATGCCTCAGGCTGTTGCAACGTCATGCTGGCCTCTGTCGTCACAGGCTTGCCCTGCATTCCATAGCCCTTCTTCCCTCCCGGCCTGAGTGAGCCAGAGCTCCCTAATCACCTGCTCCTTTAACCTTGTCTTGTTTGAGTGAAGAACAGATGCCCCTAGGCGACCTACATGCAGAGGCGGGGCAAATGCAAAGCTAAACCCCAAGAGCTGTGTGAACAAAGAAGAGAAAGGTAAATCTCTCCCAGCAGCCCCAAGAGCAGTGGATTAAGCCTCCACAATTAACTTGATGTACCCTGCATCTGTGGAATACCTGAATAGACAATGAATCATCCCAAAATTGAGGCAGTGGACTTTGGGAGCAACGATATGTATATTTTTTTTCCTTTTTCTCTTTTTGTGAGTGTGTATGTGTATGCTTCTTTGTGTGATTTTGTCTGTATAGCTTTGCTTTTACCATTTGTCCTAGGGTTCCGTCTTTCCGTTTGTTTTTTTGTCTCTTTTTTGGTGTGGGTGTGTGTTTTTATTGATTTTTTTTAGTATAGTTTTTAGCTCTTTTTATCATTGGTGGATTTGCTGTTTTGGTATGGTCGCTCTCTTCTTCCTTTCTTTTGTTTTCTTTTTTAATTACATTTTAATTTTTAATAATTATTTTTATTTTTTATTTTAATAACTTTATTTTATTTTATTTATTTTTTCTTTCTTTCTCTTTTCCCCTCTTCTTCTGAGCCAAGGGGCTGACAGTGTCTTGGTGCTCTGGCCAGGTGTCAGGCCTCTGCCTCTGAGGGGGTAGAGCCGAGTTCAGGACATTGGTTCACCAGAGACTTCCTGACACCCCGTAATATCAAACAGTGTAAGCTCTCCCAGAGGTCTCCATCTCAACGGTAAGACCCTGCTCCACTAAACAACTAGCAAGCTACAGTGCTGGACATCCTACACAAAAAAACTAGCAAGACAAAACACCACCCATTAGCAGAGAGGCTGCCTAAAATCATAATAAGGTCATAGAAACCCCAAAACACACCACCAGATGTGGACCTGCCCACCAGAAGGATAAGATCCAGCCTGATCAACCAGAACACAGGCACTAGTCCCCTTCACCAGGAAGCCTACACAACTCACTGAACCAACCTTAGCCACTGGGGGCAGACACCAAAAACAATGGGAACTACTGCAGCCTGCAAAAAGGAGACACCAAACACAGCAAGTTAAGCAAAATGAGAAGACAGAGAAACAAAGCAGCTGAAGGAGCAAGGTATAAACCCACCAGAGAAAACAAATGAAGAGGAAATAGGCAGTCTACCTGTAAAAGAATTCAGAGTAATGATGGTAAAGATGATCCAAAATCTTGGAAATACAATGGAGAAAATACAAGAAACTTTTAACAAGGACCTAGAAGAACTCAAGAGCAAACAAACAATGATGAACAACACAATAAATGAAATTAAAAATTCTCTAGAAGGAATCAATAGCAGAACAACTGAGACAGAAGAACGGATAAGTGACCTGGAAGATAAAATAGTGGAAATAAATACCACAGAGCAGAATAAAGAAAAACAATGAAAATAATTGAGGACAGTCTCAGAGACTTCTGGGGCAACATTAAATGCAGCAACATTCTCATTATAGGGGTCCCAGAAGAAGAAGAAAAAAGAAATGGACTGAGAAAATATTTGAAGAGATTAGAATTGAAAACATCCCTAATATGGGAAAGGAAATAGTCAATCAAGTCCAAGAAGCGCAGAGAGTCCCATACAGGGTAAATCCAAGGAGAAATATGCCAAGACATATGTTAATCAAACTATCAAAAATTAAATACAAAGAAAAAATATTAAAAGCAGCAAGGGAAAAACAACAAATAACATACAAGGGAATCCCTGTAAGGTTAACAGCTGAGTTTTTAGCAGAGACTCTGCAATCCAGAAGAGAGTGTCAAGACGTATTTAAAGTGATGAAAGGGAAAAAACTACAACCAAGATTACTCTTTCCAGAAATGATCTCATTCAGATTTGATGGAGAAATTAAAACCTTTAGAAACAAGCAAAAGCTGAGAGAGTTCAGCACCCAAACCAGCTTTACTAAAAATACTATAGGAAGTTCTCTAGGCAGGAAATACAAGAGAAGGAGAAGACCTACAATAACACACCCAAAACAATTAAGAAAATAGTAATAGGAACATACACATTGATAATTACCTTAAACGTAAGTGGATTAAATGTTCCCACCAAAGACATAGACTGGCTGAATGGATACACAAACAAGACCCTTATATATGCTGTCTACAAGAGACCCACTTCAGAACTAGGGACACATACAGACTGAAAGTGAGGGGATGGAAAAAGATAGTCCATGCAAATGGAAATCAAAAGAAAGCTGCAGTAGCAATTCTCATATCAGACAAAATAGGCTTTAAAATAAAGACTGTTACAAGAGACAAAGAAGGACACTACATAATGATTAAGGGATTGATCCAAGAAGATATAACAATTGTAAATATTTATGCACCCAACATAGGAGCACCTCAATACATAAGGCAAAGGCTAACAGCCTTCAAAGGGGAAATCAACAGTAACACAATCACAGTAGGGGACTTTAACACCCCACTTTCACCAATGGACAAATCATCCAAAATGAAAATAAATAAGGAACCACAAGCTTTAAATGATACCTTAAACAAGATGGACTTAATTGATATTTATAGGACATTCCATCCAAAAACAGCAGAATGCACTTACTTCTCAAGTGCTCATGGAACATTCTCCACATATCTTGGGTCACAAATCAAGCCTTGCTAAATTTAAGAAAATTAAAATCATTTCAAGTAT
The DNA here is from genome assembly GCF_949987515.2 of Delphinus delphis. Classification (NCBI taxonomy): domain Eukaryota; kingdom Metazoa; phylum Chordata; class Mammalia; order Artiodactyla; family Delphinidae; genus Delphinus; species Delphinus delphis. Next base: position 31,088,749 of record NC_082690.1, on the reverse strand, counting down.
TTTTCCAATCACAACACTATGAGACTAGATATCAATTACAGGAAAAGACCTGTAAAAAATACAAACACATGGAGGCTAAATAATACACTACTAATAACCAAGAGATCACTGAAGAAATCAAGGAGGAAATCAAAAAATGCCTAGAAACAAATGACAATGAAATCACGATGATCCAAAACTTATGGGATGCAGCAAAAGCAGTTCTAAGAGGGAAGTATATAGCAATACAATCCTACCTCAAGAAACAAGAATCATCTCAAATAAACAACCTAACCTTACACCTAAAGCAATTAGAGAAAGAAGAACAAAAAACCCCCAAAGTTAGTAGGGAGGAAAGAAAACATAAAGATCAGATCAGAAATAAATGAAAAAGAAATGAAGGAAACAATAGCAAAGGTCAATTCTTCTTTGAGAAGATAAGCAAAATTGATAAACCATTAGCCAGACTCATCAAGAAAAAAAGGAGAAGACTCAAATCAATAATTTCAGAAATGAAAAAGGAGAAGTAACAACAGACACTGCAGAAATACAAAGGATCATGAGAGATTACTACAAGTAACTATATTCCAGTAAAATAGACAAACTAGAAGAAATGGACAAATTCTTAGAAAAGCACAATGCTCCAAGACTGAAACAGGAAGAAATAGAATATATAAACAGACCAATCACAAGGACTGAAATTGAGACTGTGATCAAAAATCTTCCAACAAACAAAAACCCAGCACCAGAAGACTTCACAGGCGAATTCTATGAAACATTTAGGGAAGAGCTAACACCTATCCTTCTCAAACTCTTTCAAAATATAGCAGACGGAGGAACACTCCCAAACTCATTCTACGAGGCCGCCATCACCCTGATACCAAAACCAGACAAAGATGGCACAAAGAAAGAAAACTATAGGCCAATATCAGTGATGAACATTGATGCAAAAATCCTCACAAAAATACTAGCAAACAGAATCCAACAGCACATTAAAAGGATCATACACCATGATTAAGTGGGGTTTATCCCAGGATTGCAAGGATTCCTCAATATACACAAATCAATCAATGTGATACACCATATTAAAAAACTGAAGGAGAAAAACCATCTGATCATCTCAATAGATACAGAAAAAGCTTTTGACAAAGTTCAACACCCATTTATGATGAAAATCCTCCAGCAAGTAGGCATACTTGGGAACTTACCTCAACATAATAAAGGCCATATATGACAAACCCACAGCCAACATTGGCCTCAATGGTGAAATACTGAAAGCATTTCCACTAAGATCAGGAACAAGACAAGGTTGCCCACTCTCACCATTTTTATTCAACATGATTTTGGAATTTTTAGCCACAGCAATCAGTGAAGAAAAAGAAATAAAAGGAATTCAAATCAGAAAAGAAGTAAAGCTGTCACTGTTTGCAAATGACATGATTCCATACACAGAGAATCCTAAAGACGCTACCAGAAAACTACTAGAGCTAATCAATAAATTTGGTAAAGTAGCAGGATACAAAATTAATGCACAGGAAATCTCTTGCATTTCTATACACTAATGATGAAAAATCTGCAACAGAAATTAAGGAAACACTCCCATTTACCATTGCAACAAAAAGAATAAAATATCTAGGAATAAACTTACCTAAGGAGACAAAGACCTGTATGCAGAAAACTATAAGACACTGCTGAAAGAAATTTAAAATGATACAAACATATGGAGATATATACCATATTCATGGATTGGAAGAATCAACGTTCTGAAAATGACTATAGTACCCAAACTAATCTACAGAATCAATGCAATCTGTATCAAACTACCAATGGCATTTTTCACAGAACTAGAACAAAAAAATTTCACAATTTTTATGGAAACACAAAAGACCCCAAATAGCAAAAGCCAGCTTGTGAAAGGAAAACGGAGCTGGAAGACTAGGCTCCCGAAATCAGACTACACTACAAAGCTACAGTAATCAAGACAGTATGGTACTGGTACATAAACAGAAATATAGATCAGTGGAATAGGCTAGAAACCCCAGAGATAAACCCACTCACATATGGTCACCTTATTTTTGATAAAGGGTGCAAGAATAGACAATGGAGAAAAGACAGCTTCTTCAATAAATCGTGCTGGGAAAAGTAGACAGCTACATGTAAAAGAATGAAGTTAGAACACTCCCTGACACCAAACTCAAAAATAAACTCAAAATGGATTTAAGACCTAAATGTAAGGCCAGACACTCTAAAATTCTTAGAGGAAAACATATGAAAAACACTCTTTGACATGATTCACAGCAGGATCTTTTTTGACCCACCTCCTAGAGAAATGGAAAAAAAACAAAAATAAAAAATGGGACCTAATGAACCTTAAAAACTTTTGTACAGCAAAGGAAACCATAAACAAGATGAAAAGACAATCCTCAGCATGGGAGAAAAATATTTGCAAATGAAGGAAATGACAAAGGATTAACCTCCAAAATTTATAAGCAACTCATGCAGCTCAATATCAAAAAAAACCACAACCCAATCCGAAAATGGGCTGAAGACCTAAACAGACATTTCTCTAAAGAAGATATACAGATTGCCAACAAACACTGAAATTCCTTTCTCCATTTTACTGCGTTATTTCTCTTTGTAGCACTTATCTTAAGATCTATGCATTTATTTATTCAGTCTCTTCCCTCAACTGGAGGGTAAGATCTATAATGTCAAGAACTTAAGTCTGTTTATTACTTTATTTCCAGTGCCTAGAATGACAACTGGCACACAGTGAGTACACCACAAATTTTTGGTGATACAATGTCTCTACTATATTGCTTATATCATAATATGAGAAAAGTCCAGAAGATTTCCCAGCACAGATTTTGCTCCAGTTCCCTGTTCTGGGTCTCTGTTTGATGGCACCAGCAGAACTTTCTGATGTCTTCCAGTGAGCTTCCTCTACCTTGCCATCTATGGGTTTATTTTTTACCATCTAAGTTGTGAGGAAAGTATGTGAAATTTGGTATTATTTTAAAGATTTAACTAAAAGTTAAGTTTAGGAGAATTTCCAGAACTGCCTGTTACAAACATTCTCTGCTGTGACTGATGTGACAGAGAACATGGTTTGCTAGATGTAAGTCTAAATTTGGGGAAAGAAGAGGGAGGTAATAATCATAATAAAATTAATTGTGTTCAAAGCTACTACTTATCGTATGCTGACTTTTTTCCAAAAACCTATGTATATGACCTTCACAATAGCCCTAGAAAATAGATATTAGTATTTCTGTTTTATAGGTGAGGAATCCAGGGCCTAAGTCATTACTAACACAATTAAAAGTCACAAATTTAATAAGAGGCTGAGCTGGGATTGTTGACTACAAATTTTTTCCACCATATGATGCTGAATTCACAGTTGTCTTCAAAAGGATGTTGGCAGCCTATATGTTTTTGCAAACTGTCTGCAGCACTGTTTGAAAATTATCTTAAAATCCTTTCAGAGAAACATGGCAGGATAGCTTCTTATAGCGTGAACTAAAAGAGCCCACAATTTTTGTGATTGTGCGGGTTATCAAGCTTATTTGTTTGGGATTATATGCAAGCTAATGATCATATTGCTTCACCAATTACCATGATTATAGAAAGATCTTTCATCTGGAACAGTGAGGGTGGCCTTTGGCAGTGCAGAGAGGGGAGAGTGGACAACACAGTACATCACAATGGGAAGCCTCCACCCTGAGCTTCCGCAGAAGCAGCAGGACAATGAAGGGAAAAGAAAAGTAGTTACCTATGTATGAGTGATGACTGCTGAAAGCCATCCTCCCCACAGCAGTTAGAGCCTGGGTTTCACGGCCTCTACATTAGCACAGCAGGACCTAATGCTGAGAGCTTGAGTGGGAACGCTACATCTTTCACTTTGGTGCTCATGCCTCCACTGTGTTTCTCATAGCCCTGCTGTGTTTCTTAAAGGTCTCATGGGGCAGTCATCCATCACAGGTGGCATTGATCATGCCCTCTCATAACTTAGGCCTGTTACTTAGAGTCACACTGCATTGCTTCTCTGAAGTCACATAAAACCTTATCTCTTTTACTGGATGCTGTTCACCTACTTAGTGATTCCACACACAGCAACACTTTCATAAAGGTAGCCTGATCGTTCCTAAGGTTATAAGCTCATGCCTGCCAAACCACAAGCTAGGAAAAAACAGGCTTCAAAACTCCCTCTGTGTGATGATTTGAAGATAGCATAATAGTGTGACACATTAGTATACTCACAGGGAGAAAATAGTACCTGTTGTTTGCATTCAGTTATCAAAGCAGGGGAGAGGTCTGCCTGTAAAAGAGACAGAAGTGGTCTCCAAAATCATTTTCAGGTATAAAACCCTGCACACTACATCCTTTCCTAATTAACATCAATTGTACATTCTACAGTCTGTTCCCCCAGCACTGTGGTTGCATTTATTATAATCTTGTTTGAGAAGCAGGGCGGTGATTGGCAATGATTTTCTTTACAAATCCCATGTGATGTATAATTTGGTTTTCTAATTGTGCACGTTTGCACAATCTGTTTCCTACTCCTGCTAGATTACTATGAGTTGAAAGGCTTGTCAGTGTGGAATTACATTTTCTCAATAAGGTCTTGGGTCTGCTGTGTGCCTCTAGTGATGACAGAATTTGAACATGCTCAGAATTATGGAGTTCTCACATGTATCATAACTGCTACAGTAGCTATACCAACAGAGGGCAGTAGAAGCCAGCTGGAAATCGATGAAGTTTCACTGCAAAAACACTTGAGTTGGGTCCTGAGGGGTGAGCAGGAGCTTGACAAACAAAGAGGAGGGAGAAAGACAGACCTTTTAAATAGCACCAACAACATATGGAAAATGCCATATGGTGCAGCAAGCCCTGTTTAGAAAATGGTGATTAGTTTCCTGTGCTTACAACAATTAAGTTATCTGTATCATGTTATTCTCTCCCTAGTTGGAGACTTTTGTTTCTTGAGTTATGTGGAATTTGATGTATCACTTAAACCTTAATGATAGTTACATCAGAGGGAGCCATGAGGCTTACAAAGAGCAAGAAGCAACTTCTATGTGAGGTTTGAGTTTTGGGAAGAATTCTCTCCTTGCTCTGTGACTCATTTTCCCCACTGATAAAACAAAAGCATCAACTGCCCTCTGTCTAAAGATAATCAGTGAGTGAAATGTGACGGGCCCACAGTCAGTAGACTACTTCTCCTCCCTGGGATCTCGACAATGTTTCTGGGGGAAGAGGAAGCAGAGAGAGGAGACTGGGAGTTGTCACTGTGGTCTCTCTAAGATGTACCCACTATCTATGTGTACTTTGGAATGTACACTCACGTGAGTACCTCAAGGCTTTTGGTAAATAAAATGTACCTCTCACAAAAGTGTTGGGAAGCCCTACATATTGGAATCCCTTGGAAACCTAGGATACATGTATTATCTCGTTACATGCAGTCACAGAGGACTTGGGGTCACTAATTTTAGAAAAGAAAAGTCAGGAAAATACACCCACAAGTCTTCACAGTGTCTTACAAACAGATAATCTACAAGTCAGATGGAGTAAATTTTATGTTTGAGAATAAGCAATTCTCTTGAGGGGAAGAATAGTTCATTGCTGCTGTAGAAGAAAAGGAAGCTGAGTAGAGAGCAGTGAAACCATGAAATCTCTCTTTCCAGCTGTGTTTAGATTTTCCCTGGATTTTCTGTAACACTGGGGTGGAGGTTGACATTTTTCACCATGATTCCCTTGCCATAAGTAATTTTAGTATTCCAAAAGGTCTAACAGGGTAACTTATGGGGAGTCCAACGATCCTGTTCAACAGTGGTTAAAGGCAGGCTGTACGGGAGAAAGAGTCTGCGGCCCCTTCAGCAAATCAGGCAGTCAGGGCAGTCAGAGCCCTTCCTTCTAGCCTGCTTCTTACACATCCCACAGCGCTGAGCTTTACAGTTCACACAAGGAGATGGCCTTAGACTCAGCCCTCAGACGGAAGGTTCATTTCTCCCTCTGGCTCCTGCCATCCTGTGGTTCGTTCTCAACCTGGACAAGAGAAAGCCTTATGCTTAGGAAGCTTAGAAACAGTTACTGGGTGAGGCAAACCCTTTGGTTTCCACTAGCCTTTTCCATGCACAGAAAAGGCAGGGCATCTACTTTCTCCCTTAGATGAGAAGCAACATAAATTGATCATAAAATCATTGAAGAAGAAAAATGGTAAGAAAAAAATAACTAATTTACCTGATTTATGGAGGTCATTAACAACCTACTAGGATGTTCTGATTCACTTGAGACAGTAAATTTTACAACCTACTAGGATGTTCTGATTCACTTGAGACAGTAAATTTTATGTGACAAAGATGACAATTGGGAAAAAGTAAGTGGGAGAATACAAAGGAGCAAACATTTTGTTTTCCCCTTGTCCTCACATTACATCTTCCCCGCTTCTTACTGTGGAAACTACTACCCTTCTCTATGACCTATGCCTTGACTCTTTTCCAGGTTGAAATTGAGGCATGCTATCTTGCTCTTCATTTGGACTGATGGGTGTGACTCAGTTCTCTTGATAGTCCTGTAGTTTCAATTTTCTTGCTGTATCTAATAGTCTTTATTATATGCTGTTCAAAGAACTGACTTTGAGATTAGAGGGAATCTTCCATACTAGGAGATAACAGTTTGCTTGGTTCTGGCTCCTCTAACTGAAAATTAAAAATCATGAAGAGATTGCACAACTAAAGATTGTTTATTCCATACTATCCTTTATTTATTTATTTTCTTTTTTTCAGACATAGCGTGACTGAATCTGTGAATTGTAAGGGACCTCAGTGTTCATTTAGTCTAATGTTTCCCAAAGAGTACACAATATGAGTCTAGCTTGTACAAGGAGGAAATATTTTTAAAATTTTAACAAATTTTTACTTTAAAATGCATTATAAAAGTTTTAGATAGTGCAAGGAAACCATGATTTCAAGGATATTGTTGTATAGGATAAATATGTATGTGGATATGGCAATAATCGTAAGTTTCTTATGGGTGACTAAAGCTTGGGGAACACTGGCATGTCTATTCTTTCTTTCAACAGCTGGGGAAACCGAGGCCCAGAAGACAAGTGACTAGCTCAAGGTTGCACAGCTAATTTCTAGTAAACTTGGGGTTTAAACCCAGGATGTGAGACTTTTCATCGATTCACCATTTTCTCCATCTTAATAAATGTCTAACATTGTTCTCTGCTGTAACTACAAATCCAGTTTTTTTTATATTATGAAAACATGTACCTAATTTCAATGCATCAGACATAAACATACAATTTGCAAACAATGTTTAATATAATATCTAATGAATACTGAAAAGTGATTTTGACGACTTGGCTGTGAAGTAGAAGGGTTTTCATCCCCTTTATGTCTGTAGCATGTATAATCTCTCTAGCATGCCTATCAGTCTCTTTGGATTGTAGTCCACAGTTAAGCAAGGACAGAGAACTTTAATGAACTAAGTTGGATACCACTATTTTCTATGAAATCATACCTGCCATCCACTATTCTTATTATCCTTTTTGTTCCGTAATTTGGAGCCCTGTGTTTCTTCTACAATGGACCATGAACAACAGTAATCATTAAGCTCTCACTATGTGCCAGGCACTCTTCTAAGTGCTTTTTACTCAGGAGTAAACTATTTTTACTCAATCAGGCTCGCAAAGGTTAGGCAACTTGCCCAATATTAGAAAGTGAGTGAGGAGGTTTTGTCCCAGGCCGTCTGCTCCAGTGTCCCCACTCTTGGTCTTGTGTTCACAGCAAACCCAAGAATCTTGTCCCAAATTTTTAAAACATTCTCTATAAATTTGTCTTAGCTTTTACACTATGTAATACTGAGAAACTCAGTATAGTCTGTGTATAATTGGATGGTAAAACTTGTTTTAAAAACAGCTTTGTTTTCGAAACTTCATGCTGTGTATAAAAATGCTGTCACACATAATTTAACAAAGTCCCTCAGAGAGGATTATAGGGGGCTGGAAATTGGTAGGGTAATTAAAATGTATTTTACACAAAATAATTTTAAAATTATGCAAAGCAGAATGGATGAAGTGAGAAAGTGCAATGAGAAGGATGATTCAGAATGAAAACAGAAGTAACTAACAATGGTGATAATAACTATTGCAGCTACAATGTGCTGAGAACTTAATATGGCCTAGCACTCTTTTGAATACTGATTTATATATTTAAATTCTCACAAAAACTCTTTGAGGTATTATCATTCTAATTTTACAGGTGAGGAAACAGTCTCAGGGAGGTTATGTCATGTGTCCCTGTGACCAGCTGGTTGTAGCAGAGCCATGGTTTGAACCCAGGTCCAGTTATCACATTTCACCTCTTTCTATTCCTGGGAGCTCATAGAGCATCTCTGGCATGTGACACCGTGTTCTTTTGTTCTGTCTTTGTTTGAGTCATGAAAGAAGAACATACTGAAACTTTTTCCTTCCAGGTAAGAGCTGACCCTCTATTCCCCAAGGGATTTAGCAGCGTTACGGAGGCCTCTGGGGGCCTCTCAGCAAGAGATATCTCCTAAATGGCTCCATCTCAAATATCAAAGTACCACTTTGATTTTGACATTCTGATTCCTCAAAAATGTCATCACCCCCACTGATCACTTCATTTGTAAGAGAGATATGGGTCAGAATACCTTTTGACCAATTCAGGAATCTATTATGGAGGATTTGGTAGAGATGATTTTACCATTTTAGGAGAAAATGGTCCACAGGCTCAAAGGGGTGTTCTAATATTCTCCTGGTCAAGGGCAGTCTCTCTGGAACAATTTTGTAACTTTCAAGTGTGACAGTTTTATTTATTTATTTTACTTTATTTATTTATTTTTGGCTGCGTTGGGTCTTCATTACTGCATGAGGGCTTTTCTCTAGTTGCTGCGAGCGGGGGCCACTCTTTGTTGTGGTGCGCAGGCTTCTCATTGCGGTGGCTTCTCTTGTCGCGGAGCACAGGCTCTAGGTGCGTGGGCTTCAGTAGTTGTGGCACACGGGCTCAGTAGTGTAGCTCATGGGCTCTAGAGCGCAGGCTCAGTAGTTGTGGCACACAGGCTTAGTTGCTCCGCGGCATGTGGGATCTTCCCAGACCAGGTCTCGAACCCGTGTTCCCTGCATTGGCAGGCAGATTCTTAACCACTGTACCACCAGGGAAGCCCTCCAGTGTGACAATTTTTTTTTTTTTTTTTGGTATGCGGGCCTCTTACTGTTGTGGCCTCTCCTGTTGCGGAGCACGGTCTCTGGACGCGCAGGCTCAGCGGCCATGGCTCACGAGCCAGCCGCTCCGTGGCATGTAGGATCTTCCCAGACTGGGTCACGAACCCGTGTTCCCTGCATCGGCAGGCGGACTCTCAACCACTGCACCACCAGGGAAGCCCCAGTGTGACAATTTTTAAAGCAACATATTCAACTGGATGTTTGATTTATTTGGTTAAAAAAAAAAAAATCCACAAATTCAATGTCTATAAACCTTTTGTACAGAGCCAGTAAGAAAAGCCCAACTTTCCAAGAATAGCCCCTTTAAAAAAATAATAAATTTATTTATTTATTTATTTTTGGCTGCATTGGGTCTTTGTTGCAGCGCTCAGGCTTTCTCTAGTTGTGGCGAGCGGGGGCTACTCTTCATTGTGGTGCACGGGCTTCTCATTGCAGTGGCTTCTCTTGTTGCGGAACACAGGCTCTAGGCACACAGGCTTCAAGAGTTGTGGCACATAGGCTCAGTAGTTGTGGCTCATGGGCTCTAGAGCACAGTCTCGGTAGTTGTGGCGCCTGGGCTTAGTTGCTCTGCGGCATGTGGGATCTTCCTGGACCAGGGCGCGAACCTGTGTCCCCTGCATTGGCAGGAAGATTCTTAACCACTGTACCACCAGAGAAGCCCCCTTTGTGTTCTTTTTAAATTCTACCTTAGATTGGGTTGAGGCCTGTCTCTTTGTAATTCTGAAATTCTGATCTATGTATTTCAACATGGTCTTTCAGAGCAATAGAAGTCAAGTTTGTTCCATCTTCTACATGATGGCCTTCACATATTTCAAAATAGCTCTTTTGTTTTCTCTGAATTGTCTCGTCTTAAGGTTAATCAAAGTTTCCTTAGAACTTCCTTCCTCCATGAAAGACTAAACGAGGATATTTCCTCCAGAATGTTTTAGTGTTCCAGATTAAAAACAGCCTAGTTCATTCGTGGTTTAAAAAATAGGGAATGTGCAATGATAGAATATCACTTGGCCTGTTTTCTCTTTGCATGGCAGGCTTTAGGACAATGATAAATATTTGTCTAAACTGTGCAGCTGAGCCATATGCAAATTTGCATAATTGTACTCCAGGTGATGTGCTGCATGGTAATTACTTGTTACTTGTAACTTGATAAAGCTGGGTTTTAGCAACGCACTCCTGACTGAATGCACTGTCAGCAAACCAGGAGCCCTCCTCATGTCTCCTTGTTACTTTAGATGCCATTAAGGAAGAGGGAAGATGTAGCAAGAGACAGTGAAAGACTTCTCCAAGGCCACAAATATGTGTGATTTCAAAGAATTTGTAAGAGTGGTACAAGCTGTTTATTTACAGTGCAAATGTTTGATGTGATCAGTCCAAAATTTCAGGTTCTCTGCCAACACCGATTCATCCGGCCAGATGGGTGAATGAGAAGAACATGTATTACTCACACATTATGGGCCACGTCCTGTTGCACAAAGGAGACATCAAGGCTGTGTAACCATGCTTCCTGCTCTTGTGAGGAGCATCAGTCTCTCTGGAAAAATATTGAATACTTCCTGTTAGGCAAGGATTCTGTACTTTACTGCAGAGATCTAAGGAAGTTGATCAAATCAAATCAACATATTCAACAATTCAAGCAGAAAGCATTGTGTTAGGTTCCGGGAGAAGGAAATGAATAAGACATTCCTTATTATTGCTTTTTTTTTTTAACAGTCTTTTGGATTTTTTTTAAAAAATATTTATTTATTTATTTTTTAGTTTTGCTGTGTCTGTTCTTAGTTGCGGCACGCAGAATCTTTGTTGCAGCATGCAGGCTCTGTGTTGTAGCATGAGGGCTTCTCTCTAGTTGAAACACGCAGGCTCAGTAGTTGTGGCATGTGGGCTCATTTGCCCTGCGGCATGTGGGATCTTAGTTCCCCGACCAGGGATTGTACCCACGTCCCCTGCATTGGAAAGCGGATTCTTTACCACTGGACCACCAGGGAAGTCCCTGGATTTTCACATGGTTTGTATTGTTATGATATAAGTAAAACTTCCTTTTTTAAGGATAATGATAGAGCAAATGTTGATGACACAATGTCAGGCATAAAAGGGGCAGATTACAAAGATTGCTTTGAGAGGCTGTGTAGGGTAGTGGGTGAGAAAACACAGCTTTGGAGTCTGAATTCTTACCCTACCACTTACCTCGGCACATTATATAATCTACCTGGACTCAAGTTCTCTTATTTTTGACATGGGGATAATGATACAGAGCTCTTATCTCATTATCAATGAGAAAAAGCTAGTGCTTCAGAGAACACCTGGCCCATAGTTCAAGTTCAACATATATCAGCTATTAGTGGGTTATCTGTACTATGAACAGTAAAGAACATTGTGAAATTAGTAAAAACTTGGATGAAGCTAGAAAGTCCAATGGAAAGTAAACAGTTGATTAATCAATATGAAAGCATTTGAAGGGATCTGTCTTTCAATTTATCTTGAAAGAATGTTTGTATGATAAGTAAAGTTTAGAAAGTAAAAACTAAAATTATTGAATAAAAATAATTTGAAGCAGAAACCAAGGACACAGTCTCCACCCTCAGGGATCTCATGATCTAGTGGAAGAGACATAATTATTTGTTCACACTGTAAGAGTAATTAGTAAAAGCCAGAACAAATGAGGGAGGATGCACCCTGTGGGAGTGGGAAGGAAACGCCCTGAAATATTTCCTAGAGTCCATAATGTCTGAGATGTAGTCAGAGGAGAAAGAATGGTGGTGGCGTTGTAGCTCAGGGGAGGGCGTTCCAGAAAGAAAGGCCCCAAGTAACTACGTGGCGAAACCCTCATGCCCGGCGCTATGAGGTATATGTGACATTTAGCATGACATATGTTGGTGTTGGATTGTGGAGGGTCTTAAATATCATGCAAGAAGTTAGGGCTTTGCTATTTACTCTGTGAGTTTATTCCTCCAAACACTTTTCTTGGAAAATGTATATGCTGTGATGATGCATTAGATATCCTGACATTTTTCCCCAATGATTAGATTCTCAGTATATTTAAAAAATGAGAATGATAATGTTTCAAATAAGATGACTTGGGGATAAGATAACAAGCAAAAATATCCTAATCAGGAATGGTAGTGTTTGAGCCACTAAAAACATGCCATTTTACCCATTTTGTGTGGATTCTAGGTGTGAGAAGACAGACCTGTGACCTTCCTCAAAATAGAGCCTACAGCATCCTCATGTGGAAATTGGCATAACCAGGCACCTTTCAAACTTTTGGATAAAGTTGAAAAAAATAACATGTGAAGCCAGAGTAAAGTTTATCCTCCAAAAAAGATCAATTCCCCTTAATTACTGACACAAGAATGGATCCAGGAACAAAAGAGCTCAAAGTATCCTGGCTTTTCCACTTACTAGTGAACCAGATTTTCAGTGACACAGAAAGCACCAAACATGATTTTAATTGCATTAAATTTATCTTATAATACATACCAGGGAGGTGGTAGGACTTGAGATTGGGAAATTTGGTGGGAGGATCCCTGGTCTTTGGAGCAAGTGGCCTGGTTACAAGTCCCGGCTCTGCCATCACAGGTCTGTATTATGTTAGGTGGAATCTTTTGGCAATCTGAGCCTCAGGCTCCACGGACGTAAAAACAGGATTGAAATAATGCTTCTTCAACAGGGAAATCTTGGAGATTGTTGGGAGAAACTCCTGCCTTCTCCCTGCTTTTAGAGATTAAGCTGGGATCATGCAGTGAGATGAGACCCAATCCACCTATGTCACATTACTAGCCTTGTTTGCATATTGAAGATCACATAGAAAGATTGCTCAGTTATCTGAAGCAATATGCTCTCTTTCATTTTCCATGAAACACAGGGTACTCTCAGTCCATCTTTCATTTTCTTACTTCTGATGGGAAAATGAATGTGTGTACTCACTATGTGCCAGAAACTGTTATATGTGTATGTTTACTTTATATGAATATGTATACTGTTTACTTTACATATATTAACTCATTTAAATTTTTGAGTGGATTTTATTCTCTCCAACTTACAGATTAGGAAACGGAAACTGAGGCACAGAGAGGTTAAGTAAGTTTTCAGGATTGTACAACTAATAAATGTTGGATCTGGAATTTAAATTCAAGCGGTCTGGCTCCAGAATCAAAGTACTTAACCACTATACCACACGGTCTCTCTTAGAGCTGCGGGTTCTTTCTTTTACTATAATAAAATAAATAGCATGATCTCTCAGTCTCCGTGTCAGGAAGCAACAGAGATGAGAGAAACTGTAACAAACAAGAGAATGGCCCATCAGAAGGGGACTGTTTCTACTCACTTCCAGCTATTGGTTTCCATGGGGTGTCCCTGGCCTAATATTGCCAGCACAAGTTTTCTGATTTTTTTCAACAAAGGCTGGAATTCAAAATTTAAAACTGTATTCTATCCATTTTCAGATACCTTATACTAATTACAAAATTTTAAGAACTCAATACAAGCCACCAGGGGTTCACAGGACAATAGTTTGTGGTGTTGGCTGAGAGATGTTAACAGCACTGTGGTTTCAAGAACAGTCTCTGCAGCCAGACTTTGAGTTCAAAACCCATCTTGTTACTTATAAGGGAGCAAGTCATTAATTTGCCTCAGTTCCCCTGCCTGTAAAACAAGGCTTATGACATAAATGAGGATATGTGTCTTAAATTATCTGAATGAGGATTAAATGAGTTAACATAAATAAAGCTCTTGAAACAGTGCCTGGTCATGGTAAGCACTATATTAATACTTATTATTTGGTCTTATTATCATTCTGCCCCATGACATGAAATCAGTCATCCACATGGATGAGGAACTTTCACAGGTCTGGGTATCAAGTGAAGTAGGAAATAAGTAAACTTTGAACATTCTTGGAGAAGAATGCTCTATGTGGCCATCAAATGACTAACATTTAAAAATTACCAAATTTCATGATGTTATTACCTCTATTTCACTCCCCATCTAGATTCTACTTCAATTTTCATCAAGGGGAGTCCAGAGAAAATGATTTCCTCATAAAAATAAAACAAGAAACTGATTTCTATTTTTTCCTTCTAGTTTTTCTTGTTTCTTTGTTTTTAATTACATTTCCTCTTAGTGATTTTCAGGGAATAAAGTTCATAGAAGAAGGATTAACACAATTCTTTAAAATGGCATTTATTGTGAACAGAAAGAATTGCTTAATCCTACAGGAAGTAATAAAATAATTAGATGACTTTTTCTGGAAAGAAAAATAGAAAAGAAGAGAGAAAACAAAAGAAGGAAAAAAGTTCATCAGTTTCTGAATATGACAGTAATTAAACTCCACTAAGCATCTACCAAGAACAGTGTTCTGTATAGATGACATAAGAATTTTAATCAGATGAGATCCCAAAGATTTCTGAAGTGGTTGTCAGTATTTAATGTGCTAAAAAAATCAGCTGAGAGCTTGTTAAAATGCAAGTTCCTGGACCTTACCCTGGAGAGTCTGCTAATGTAGCTTTGAGTGGGGCCTAGGCATATGTTTATATTAATCAGACATTAGATCTCTGGACTTCACTTAGAGGAACATTTTTCTAAAATAAGAGCTTAGGGTATTAGAAAATATGGTTACCTATCCAACGACCACCCCTCCTGCATTTTTAACTCAAAGATTCTTCAGCATTATGGGCCCTTCCTCAGTTCAAGGGGATGAATGTTGATTTGATCAAACCAGTGACTGTAATTCCATTCACTTGACAGGCACAGATGTGAGATGTCGCTCTGGTCAATATGATAAAATGGTAAATCTTTTGGGAAAGACTTTCACTTTGATTGAAGAGAGAAATTCTTCAATGCTTCTTTTTTTTTTTCTTTGCTTGTGGATGAAGCCATGTGGGGAGATAATACTTGGAGCTCCTAACGCCAGAAACATGGGTTCTTGAGAACATAACTAATGATTACAATAACCTTTGAAATATCTTGTCTCTGTGTTTGTTGAGATAATAGTCCTCATATAATTTAAACTAATTTTAATTCGATACCCTGTTATTTAAAGCTTAGGGCAAATATATGATACAAATTTTGTTCTGGAATGCTATAAGAAACAGACCATAAAATACAGAACTTGCAGAGTGAGGTAGACTGAATGGAAGACAGTGATGGCTGTAGCACTCCCTGGGAAGTTGGAGGTACCTGTTACACAGTCTTAAAATACTTGATCCGACTACCAGTTGTTTCTTGGGCTGCAGACTTCGTTCTGATCTAATTTGGAAGAAATGGAAGGAAAAATTCAGTGCATGGGGATTTATTGACTGTCTATAGACTCCTTCACTAAGGTTCTACAAGAAAGAGACAAATTATCTGAATGTGGCCCCTGTGAGGACAAAGAGAAAGGAAACAGGCTTTGCTAAAAAATGCCTATAGGCTGAAAACTGAGTTGACCAAGAGTCTTTTAATTTGAAGTCTTGCAGTGCTGGAAAAGTCCGTTTCTGCCCCCTAAGCTAAAGCTGGTTTATAAAGCAGCAGGAAAATAAGAGACTTATCAGAAGGTAAAATTAGTAAATTTGGTGCCTCAGGACACTTGCAAATATCCCCCATTATTAATCATTTCTAAGTGAAAGAGAGGCAAGGCTGTCTACAAAGACTGAATAAAAGTGGCAGCTTCTCCAACAAAGACTATACTTTTCAAAAGTCTTAAGGTAGGGGTCACTGAACTAAGAGAGAGGGAGAAGGTCAGAGTGCAGAGGTCAAAGGACAGGCAGTGGGTGGGAAACAAAAATTCCAGAATTAGAGACCATGTCGAATCAAACATTTTACCTGTGGTTACTAGCCTGTGAAAGTGACTGGAAGTGTCTACCGAGTTCGTGCATCACTGTGTTGCTAAGGAGAACTTGCAACAGAATAGCCTATGAATCATTAACCCTGAAGGGAAATTGCAGGCCTCTGCACCTGAACCAACATGAAGTAAGTGGCTAAATCTGTGCATACTTCGGAAAAGCTGTTTCATATTGTCCATCTCAGATGTAGTCAGGGAGGATGAACCACCCAGAAAGCAGAACCAGTTTTGTGGAGGACAAAGGACAAGGGAGACCATCCCTGGTGGCAAAACCAGGTCTATGGAGGATAGGGGATGAGGGCTGTCCCTCCAGGGGCAGAAGTAAGCCTACTGAGGACAATGGTCAATGGCATCCTCCCAGAGGACAGAACCCAGGCTTCCAGACTGCCTGTCCTGGGGGCTAACTGGGCCGCTTGAGCAGAATCCTCATTGTTCTTATTCAGGTGAGTAGGAATGAGTTCACACCTCTCTGCTTTGCCTCTCCTTCCACCCTGTCCACATGTACGTTGCTATGGCAGTTATCTTTTTCCGTTTCCTCCAGTGTACATTTTCAAGTTATGGGCAGATAACTTGTCTTTTAACCATAGGGTTGCAAACATGGGCCCAGTGAAGAAAAGTGTGCATCACCCAGATGTTCAACACTTGGAGCCAGATACTGGATGATCCTTGATGTTTATTTCCTTTAGGAAATGTAAGAATGAGTGTTAAGTGTGAGGCTGTTATTTTTAGCATGAAAAATGGCACATATGGGTATTGGGTGGCCAAAGGAGTGGAAAGTGGTGAGGTATTGTTAAATGCCCAACAGCTCTCTTTGCCTCCTGGCACTACAAACCACCTTGTTTAAAGACTTCAATTTTCTTCTGCTTCATGGGGCTTCTGTCCAGCCCTCAGGGGGATAAATTTTGATAAGACGAGCCAATCATGGCAGTCATTATAAGAGACAATCATTAGTTTAAGGGTGGGCTGTGACTACACCCTAGCCAATTAGACAGCAAGAAAACTCTCCTGAGAAACTCCTGGAAAGGACTTTCCTTCCTGTAAAACTGAGAGTGTGTGGAGAAACCCTCCTCCCACCTCTCTCAGCCTCTGGAAGACTCTGTGTGTGAGGAGAGTGTCAGCTGCACCCATCATCTGGCAACTCTACTGGAGCTACTGACCCATGATGACAAAGCAGAAAGATGGAGGGAGCCCACATCCCAGATGGCATTGCAGAGCCTCAGAATGAGCCCTTGGATTATTCTGGCACCTGATATCTTGTGGAGGGGGATAATGAACTCCTAGTGTTTAAGCTATTTACTGGGTCTCCTGTCCTAAATGAAAGAGAGAGACAAGGCCTTCCTTAAATACTGCAGATAGGACCTGTGTGACATTTTCGTTTAGCACTCAGTTTCTGGAGTCCAAAAACACCTGAATTTGAAGCCAGACTCTGCTACCTAGTAGCTTAAACAAGTTACTTAACCTTCTTAAGCTTTAGTTTCTCTGTCTGTAAAAATGGAGACAATAGGAACCTACTTGATAAGATTGATTTGAGGCATGAGAGATAATGTACATGCAGTAAGCATTCAATAAATGTTAACTGCTCTTCACTGTTAGCTTATTGATAAAGAATATTCTAGTTTTACCCTGATGTAGAAGATTTTGTTAGTGTAGCATACCAGCACTCTGATTTGAAGAGTGTTCCTGCATTTTATTTTAATTTAATTAAAAAAAATTAATTGAAATATAGTTGATGTACAATATTATGTTAGTTTCAGGTCACTACATAAAGATTTGACATTTACATACATTATGATCACTGTGATAAGTCTAGTTACCATCTGTCCCCATACAAAGTTATTCCAATATTATTGACCTATTCCTTGTGCTGTATATTACATCCCAATGATTTATTATATAACTGGTGTTTTGTGCCTCACAATCCTGTTCACTTATTTCACCCATTGAGCCACCTCCTTCCCTTCCACATGTTAAATAAAACAAAAATGTCGCATATTTCAGGCTTCACTGTATCAAAATTAGGCTGCTAAAGAAAACCAGGAGCAAGTTTGTTTTGCTTCAATGGAACATTCTTGACCCTGCCTTCTTCCCAGCATCACAGGTTAAACATGCATAGATGCTTTTGACAATAATCCAGGTGGCTCAGTTGGAATATGTGATTTCTTGCTGATCTGGTAATTGTTGGAGAGCAGGAGATGTCTGAACTGGGGTGCTTAATTACTTTCACCACGGGAATAGATTGTGGTGGCATTACTGTTGCTGTATTTATTTAAACCACATAATCATTTTTGCCATTGTCTCTGCTCTTGAGAATCAGGTATATCTCTATCTAGGATGGTATTCCATGCTTTCATGGACCGTGATGGAGATTCAAGTCCAATCAAGGGCCAGTGATGAGATAGACATAAGGGATGACCAAAGGTGAGATAGAAAGGAAGGATGACATTCTCACATATGATACAATTCCTAAACATTTGGATCATGAACTCACAGAACATATTTTTATGATGAAAATTAACATAAATTCAGTAGAAGCTGCAATTTGTTCACTACAGTTCTCTGAAAATGTCATGTGCCTGATCATGATGACATTTTATTTCAACCAGTACTTCCAGATCTGTTGCAACAGTCGATCTCCAACTAGTTGAGAATTACCAGCTCCTCATCATAGTACTATATCTAATACTAGAAACTACAAACCCAATTTCTTCTTCAACTGCCATTTCAGGGATAACCCTAAGCTGAGGGGATGCATTTGAGGGTGTTGGTGGAGTGAGGTGGATAACTGAATTCACTCACAAAAATACCAGGTCATTATTTCTGACAAGTTGTTTGATCTTCCTGAACAATTGTCTCCCTATCATTTCCTTATTTGTAAAACAGGGCTGTCAGTGCCTTTACCAGGGGATTGTGACTAGGATCGAAACTGCATAAAGAAAATGAAGCTTGTTTTTGTTGGTTTGTTAGCATATCATGTGGAACTGGTTAGGCAGATTATAATCAAAAGTGGGGCGTATGTTCAGGAAATGTGTACTCAAAGTATAAACTCCATGGGGTGTGCAACATTCACATGGATGGCCCCACGGAGGTCACTTAGAGACAGTATTCTTTCAGAGTAGCTGAAACAGGTTCAGTGAAAGACATGCTGTTTGTACATTTAAGCAGAGTATTGGCTTCAAATAGGAGACCACCTTACAAGTCTCGAGGGCAGGTGCTCCAGATTAGAGGGGTTCACTTTCATATGAACAAGTAGAATCACTGTACAGAGTGAGTAGGGGCAGAACCCACCTTTTGTATTGCAAAGTGGCCTTGGTGACAAAAGACTAGGTGAGGCCTTCTTTGTGTCCCTTGTATCTGGACAGAGTTTCTCTTGGCCTATGATAAGAAAGAATCCATTTACCTCCTTGGCTAACTTCTACTCATCTTTCACATCTCAACATAGGTGACACCCTGAGAAGATTATCCTGACCCCATGCCCACCCTGATTCTGGGCTAGGCGTTCCCTACTGTGTTCTCCCAAAGCATCCTGAACATGCCAACCACTGCACTCTTTATGCTCCTCTGTTATTCCCTGCCCACTCATCTCCACTCCTATAAAACTGTAAGCTTGTGAAGTCGAGGTCCTGGGCCAGCCTTGTTGACCTCTGTGCCCTAGAGCAGAGGCTGACATACAAGATGTATGAGTATCGGCAATAAGAATTCATGCCTGAATGAATATCTAATTGTTATGACACTCTGAGGTCCTACCTCTGGGAAACATATTCACTTGAAAAATTTACTGTGAAACTTTAAAAAAACACACGAAAGAAGATTATAAGGAAATCCCATAAAGCCATAATCCATATCCAATTATTATCAAGATCAAGATTTGCCACATTTGCTTTACCTTTCCCCTTTTGTAGTTTTGTTGTAAATCCCAGATCTCATGTCATTTTAGCCCTGAATATTTTAGGATGCATTTCTAAAAACACAATTATTTTCCTACATAAGCACAATGCCACAATTTCTTTGTATCGTTGATTACTTAGTCGTTATTTAGATTTCCCCGATTGACTTAAAGGTGGCTTTTTATAATCAGCTTATTCCAGTTAGGGAGAAAATCCCATACATCATTTGGTAGTTATGTTTTTAATTCCTTCCTACCACCTTTTTCGTTTCATGCCATTGCCCCATTGAAGAGCTGAATTTATTGTCCTGGAGAATGTCCCATATTCTGGATTAGTCTGTTTTCTTGAAGTGTCATTTATTTGTTCCTGTAGCCCCCTATAGCTTATAAATTGGAAGTTAACTCTAAAGGCTCAGTAAGATTTAGGGTCAATTATTTTTGGCAAGAATATTTCATAGGTTGTGCTGTGTACTTTGTGTTACATAATATTGAGAAGCACACAATGACTGAATGTCCCAGGGCAGTATCTTGTGCAGGTACTGTGCTTTATTCAATTAGTCCTCTACTGATAGACATTTGTGTTTTATTCTCAATTGTTTGATATCACAAATAATGTCACAGTGAATAACCTTGTGCATAAGATATATCTTTCTGACAGTGGATTTTTAATATGGTTTCCTAGAGATGAGTTTATTGCTTCCTTGATGCTAATTTATGTTTTTATCATGACTGTTTTACAAATTATGTTTCTATTTTTGAGTTTCAGTGGCTTTTACCATGATGCACCTTGGTGTGTTTATCCCACTTATGTTTATCCTGCTTAGGGTTAGAAGTGCTTCTTGAATCTGTGATTTGATGACTTTTGTCAGTTTGGAGAATTCTCAGTATCACATTAAATATTGCTATGCTCATTCTCTCCTGTCTATCTAGAACTCCAAGTACCTTAAGGTTAGACTTAACCGTATTCCCTATATCTCTTATGTACTTTCTGCATTTTCACTCACTAATCTCTCTGTACTTCTGTACTTAATATTTGGGATATTTACATCTGACTCATATTCCAGTTCATTAAATCTCTATTTAGCCATGTCCAACTTGCTTTTAAACCCATCCATTGTATTCTTAATTTCAGTTATTGCATTTTTTAGTTCAAAAACATCCATTTGATTCTTTTTTAAAAAATAATTCCTGACTTTTTTTCCCAATTCTCTTTTTTTTTTTCATTTCCTCGAAGGCATAGTTGTTTTAAAAGCTATGCTTAGTACCCACTATTTGGAGCCACTGATGTGTTTCTGCTGTGTATTATTTCTCTTGCTTTTGTTTACAATATTTATCTCTTTGCGTGATTTGATATTTGATAAAATACCATTCATTATGCATGGAAATTTATAGAAATAATTTGAGGTTCTGGATGATATTACCTTCCTCTATGTAGGATTTACATTTGCTTTGGTCAGGTAGTAGGAGTACATGTGAACCTGAGTCACCTTAATACACTTTCAGGGATTTGAGATGATTCAAACTAGGCTTTAGTCACAGCAGAGACATATGATTTTCCCTTATTTCTAGATGGTAACCTTCTGGGTCCCAAGCTAAAGCCTGAGAAGTTTACCAGAGTCCTTTCTGCATAGTGGACTGGGATTCCAAATTTGCCTCATGCTCTGTTTGACCGTCACAGGCATCACTTAGTTTCTCATCCTCTCAGCCACTTCTTCCAGAATTGACAGTTAACTCTGTGGGAAAAGCAGTCTTCATTGCAGAGTTTTCCTCCCCGTTTCCTTCTTTTTCCTAATTTGTCACTGTCATTTTTATCTGCTTTGTTATTCTCAATTTATTAAAAATTTAAAAATATTTTCTCCATATTTTCCAGGTGTTTTTGCTGGGAAAGTTGGCTTAAATAGTCTAGCCTACTCTTACTGGAAGCAGAAGTGCCCTCACTAATTTTTAAAAAGAAAATTTCTTTAAAAAGAAAATTGTTCTAATTTGTGAGATTCTACTTACTGTTTTGATACGTATTTCTTAAATTTTTGATTGCCTATATCTGTGCCATCCTCATAGTGAAATCCCTGACTTCTCATAGATCATCAGGACATCTAGGTGACTACCTGAGTTAAAAGCATTGCTACATCCCTGAGGAGATTTGGATAAAAGTCCTTTGCAGGTCTGTATATTAGGACACATTTTAGAATACAGTGCTAAGTTTCACAGGTAAAATTTTCTTATCAGTGTAAATGAATTTTCTTATAATCAACTTATTGAAGTTTTCTTCTATCTTAAAACAAATTCAAATGAATCTGTCACTGTGACATTATACTTGATTAATAGCTTTGTGAAGCTTTAAAAATCGTACATGTTAAAGTTCCCCCAATGGATATGCCAATTACACTACCTGTGCATCTGAGAAGGGAACTATGCCCTTTCTTTCTTTATCAAGTATTCAGTAATTGTGTAGACAGTGAATTTTTGTTTCTACTTTTGTGTTATGCCTAAATTATTTATTGTTGCTATGCTTGAGAATATTGTGTTGGGCCATGTTTTCATTCAACACAAGAGAATGGAACTACTGAGGGCAAACTGTAGAGAAATGCCAAGTCCTTCAGGTTGTATCATGGCAGGGTTATGTCTGGAGTTGGCTTCCAAATGGGGTTTTTAACCTGAGTATTCCCACCATCTCACTTCCTATGTTCTTTGTTCTCCATTTCCTTTTACCTCCATTAATGCCTAATGAAAAGATCTTGAGCTTTGAAGTCAGAATGGCATGAACTCCCTACTCCACCTCTAGCAAACTGAAGATAGCATTGACTCAATCAGCTGTAAAGACTGGGATAACTCAGAAAGCAGAGCATGGTATCTCATCACTGGTTCATCTGTGTAAGCTATAGAGGTTATGCTGACAGGCACCCTGGTGCTATTTGAGCAGTGGGAAAAGAGACTTAGAGAAAGTTGTCAGAGGAAGGAGTAAGGGCAACAGTGGGGCTATCTGCTTACCAACTCACCATTTTGTGTGTACACAGGGTACCTGAGGCTCAACTAGACACTCTAGACTGTAGCTGATGAAGAGTCATTTTGCCATTCAAGAGAGTTAGCCTTGGGTGAAGAAGATCCCAGCAACAAAAGGTCAATGATTGTACTCTGGAGGGATCAGGAGAAGGAGAAGTTTGAAAGAGGTCAGGCTGGAGTCAAATCTTATACTTTTCTACATATAACAGGGAGGTCTGCTGAAATACTCTTTCCATACCTACCCCTTTCCCTAGCCATGCCATTTGAATGGTGTCACCAGGAGGATATCAACAGTCAATCAATGCTACCATGAAAATCAAAACCAGTCGAAACGAATATAGAGGACAAAACCAATAGCTTTTGAAATGATGGACACCTGCCTCCCCTCTTTTAATCACGTATAAAATTATGTATGAGACCAAGTATGAGCCCTGGTATGGATATTTTTTCAAAGGTCCCTGGTGATGCTAATGAGAAGCTAGTGTTGAGAACTTCCAAAATCCTTTAAGAGAGGATGAAAGAGGTGTTTCCAGAGTAGACGAAAATCCTTCTTTCACTTCAAGGTAAAGGTCAGAAAGGAAGAATTAAAAATCAGACCCACACCCCATTACCAGGTCAGGTTCCTCAAACCATGTGTCTGGACACATAGGGGAAAGTTTGAATCAGTGGAATTTTAAATTAAACCTAAAGTAAATTGGAAGTTGATGTTTTCAACATAAGGCATTATTGGGAAATCTACCACCATGCCAAGAGAAAAATTCAACACAGCACTTGTGGGGATGGTCATTAGAGAAAAATAAAACTGTTTCATGTTTGTGTACCATTCAGAGTATTCCAGATACAGGAGCAATAACTTCCAGCAGAGAAGGAAACTCCATAATGAAATTCTGACAAGTTGTAATAGTACAACTTGAGGAACTATATGCCATTCTCCCTGGAGTAACTTCCTCCTGACCCCCAAATTTTGAGCCAATGAACAATAGAAAAAATTCAGGAACATGTTCCACTTTGTTTTGGTTATAATCTGTATAATGGGATTGAATAATGTCAGCCACCTCCTAAGAATGGGGTTTATTACCTTTGCTGTTAGCCTTTCTTCACCTCTCAGTGTCTCATTTTACATTTGTAAAATCATTTACACATTATCACCCTTCCTTGCTGCACTTCCATTTTCCTTTGTTTTTTTCATTTCAGGTGAAATATTTATAATTCACAAGTTTCTCTTTCATGTTAAGAACAAAGTATTAGCCCCCCAGAGATATTTTTATCAGCAGAAAACTTGGCACCCTTTGTTTAAGGGAAACCTATATTCCAGATGAGTAATATTTAATTAACCTTGCTCCAAATCTTTTACTCTGCTAAGATTACTTCTTAAACCTTAACTGTCTTGTCTTGCATGGCCATTCGTATTCACAGGGGACTTTATAACCTCTTGAGAATTTAAATTTCCTTTGTTAAACCTCAGTTTTTAAAAGCAGATCCTCAGCTTTTACATCATTGTCAGGTTCTCTCTAAGGGTAATGCTTCATTTTAATAAGCTTTAATTGCTACATTAATCTAATTCATTATCCATATGGATTGCCATTTACTGTTCTTTTAAAAATCTTTCCATCTGACTTTGTGTATACAACCTGTAAACAAAGGCAGCTGCTGAATTTGTTCATCAGACTATTACCATTTGGGATGTGCTGTCTACATTTTGTTCCCAAGTTAATTAGGGCAGATGAACCTGCTTACTTTGCAATTGACAGAGCTGGTGTCTACGTAGGAGGCGTCTTATAGAAAGTTTATTGTTTTACTCTCAGAATGGCCCATGTAACTCAACGTCATAACTATGTTTTCCAGGTCTGGTTAGTGATCAATTATTCAGAGCCCAGTGTTTCCAGGTGATGATAGATCAACTCCTGATGATATTGCTCACATTATAAATTCTCTTTCTCCTCCATGGAGTAACTTTAATCAGACATTAGGGATGGGGAAGGGCAGGCAATTCTACCTGATATGAAATATCCAAACTAAAAGCAGCTACACACATGCCTACTGAAGGGGATTGCAAATTTATCTATTGAAGGTCACTAAGGACAAGAAGGTCTCTTAAAAGGGATTGTAAATTGCATTTTGGACTGCAATCATTATGGGAATATTCTGTTTAATGAAATTCATTACAAATAAAGGCACACAGAAATAAAGTCATGGAGAGGGATAAAAACTCCATATTTACTTTTTTTTCTGCAGGCATGTTTAAGTAATACCCTTAATCAGAAACAATCAGAATCAGGGTTCAGGGAGCATTTTTGCCCTCACAGACCAAAAAATTTCACTAACCACAATGTACCCTATTATCACCCAAGGTTTT
Source organism: Delphinus delphis (assembly GCF_949987515.2). NCBI lineage: Eukaryota > Metazoa > Chordata > Mammalia > Artiodactyla > Delphinidae > Delphinus > Delphinus delphis. The sequence goes on along the minus strand of NC_082690.1, from coordinate 31,063,479 downwards.
AATAAGATGTGAGAGGATTCTAACCATAATTTCTTAAGTTACTCTTAAAGCATGCATGAAAATGTCATTTTATTGGGTTAGAATTTAGTTATAGAGATTAAATGCTTATTTTTTTCCTCTTTCCTTCACCTCCCTATTGCTTTGGTGGGACCTACTTTGGGGCTTGATGGATGCTAATAGTAGGAGGACTCTGCACATGTGGGAGCCACAAAACAATAAAAAAGCAAGATACACATATTAAAAAGAAGCCTCAACTAGTTTATTGTTTTTACTGGGTTGGCTGTGCCATTCCAAAACTTTCTTGGAGAAACACTGATACATGATGGCTTTTTAGTGGCTACATGTTTAAGTTGGCAAGCAGGTTTCTCCTCTTTTCTCTTTCTAGGCAGTTGGCCATGGCTGCCTGAGTACTGTTTCAAGAAGTATGTTTAGGGGAGATCAGAGCTTAGCAGAAAATGATATCGTAACTGGCTAGTGATGTTTGTGGTTGTCATCAGAAGGGAAAAGGGAGGATGTGTGTCAAGTGATTGCTAGATACCACTGCCAACTACAAACTGGTACATGCCATCTCCCTCCACAAGGACTAAATCATGAGCTGCTGCAGCTGCTGACCTTCACCACCCTGTGAAAGGAGTTCAGGGTGGAGATCAGGAATGAGGCCCTCTGTGCTCTGGGGAATCTGGCAGAACAGGCCCTCATATAGTTAGATATTTTCAGGAGAAGATTTTATAAGCCCAACTCTTGCATCTCTTCATATCTAGAAAAGCACTAAAATCCTTCATGGTGACGTCTGCTCCTCATGACTAGCAGTAACCCTCATGAGACTAGCAGCAACTTTTTGCAAAACATATATGCTTGATTGCATGTACTCCCCTTTCAGCAAAATCACATATATACTGACTTTCCTCTTTACCTCTTTGGAGCAGTTTCTCAGAGCTAACTGAAATGCTGTCTCCTGGGCTATAGTCCTCATTTTGCCCCAAATAAAACTTAACTCACAACTCTCATGTTGTGCATTTTTTTCAGTTGACACCATTCACATAGCTTTTTTTTTTATTGTTTACCTTTTAGCCAACTTCGTAATTCGTAGCTCCAGCCCCTAGTGAGAGCATAATGAGTCTCTTACGGGTCTTAAGTCTCCCTGAAACTCAACTGAAACTCCCTGAAACTCAACTCCCTGAAACTCTCCCTGAAACTCAAAACTGCAAAGAGAATGTTCTGGATCATTGATGATAAGACCTGGAAGGCAGACCTAGGCTAAATCTCTTGGACAGGTGTAAGCAGTCCAGGGAAACAACACAACTGAAGGACTGGGAGATCAGCTGAAATGCAGAAGGCAGCACCAAGATTCCCCTTGTACTAAAGGCATGTACTAAATGGAGCATGGGGATTGGAAATGGGTGAAGAATTTTGCCTAGGATTAATACTGATTAAAATGAAAGAAGGAGGAAAAAAATAAGAAAAAAATCTCCATATTAAAGTTGTTCCTACTGTGAGAACAGGAAAAACAAATAAGTGTAAATACCTGATAGAGGGTTGGTTTGTTGAAAATTCACAGTAGAGTGTTGGAAAAAAAAGATCATATAGGTAGCAGCAGAGCACATTTCTCACTGGACTCTTCCACATCAGGGGTCAGCTACACCTTGTAGAAATTTATTTGGTAAATTCCCAGCAGCTTCCATGTATCCTACCATTCTGTCTTTTCTTTAGAAGATGACAAAATGCTGGGAGTTTCTAATATTTTTTAAAAATCCAATTTCTTCTAAAGCTTTTTTTTTAACTTAAATCAATCTCAGAATGTATTCCCCTCTCATAGTATTAGTTTATACCTTTCATATTCATAGCTCTATGAATATCTATATGAAGGATAAGACCACTGCAAAAGGAAAGTATGTGTTCAATCAGAATCATCATTTGTCTAAGGTTTACTCAACTACTTTTGAATGGAAAAAGAGTTCTACTGCCTTAAGGTATCCATTATATGTATTTCAATGCCTCTCGAAAGGTATTTCTTCTGATTATCATTGTTGCAGGATAAGTCAATAGGAAACTTGGTGACTTAAAACAGAGACATGCATTTCACTCACAAATCTGCAGTGGGGCAGTACTCAGTGGAAACAACCTGCCCCTGCTCCACTCAGAGTCAGCTGGAGTAGCTCAAAGTTTGGAGGCTGGATCTTCCTAAGGATTCACATATCTGGTGCTCAATGCTGGCTGTTGGCTGGGATCCCAGCTGGAATCTCAGCTGAGACTGTGGCCAGAACACATACACACAATCTTTCCATGGTTGCATGGCTTCCTCACCACATGGTGATTGAGTTCCAAGGGCAGGCTTCCATGAGGACTAGGAAATTAGTTGGAGAAGTCTGAAGAATTGTTCTATGACTTAACCTTGTAAGTCACATAACACCACATCTGCTGTCAATACAGACTCATTTAGATTCAAGAGGAGGGAATGTAAATCTTATCTTTTAATAGAGGAAGGTTAATGTCACATTGTAAGGAAAGCATGTAGGATAGGATATATTTTACATCCCTGGAAAATACAATAAATACAATCTGCTACAGTACTAATTATGTACCACCTTTGGGAAAATGGAAATAAGGACTCCAATAATTTTCTGTATTTTGTGGCTTAGATGAGGAATCTACAATAGGAAAGATTAAGGCAAATGACTTGGAAATTGATTAAAAGTGATGACACAATGCCTAACACTCAGCAGCTGCTTACTAGAATCCTCCCTGCCAAATGATTAAGTCCTGTCATTTCTATGGTATTACTAAAGGTTTTGTTAAATTAAACCAAAGAACTAAAATTAAATTTTAGTTCTGTTCTAGATCTAGATTTATTTAAAAATATCTTTTAAAGTGCTAACCTTATTATATCTGAAAAATATTTTACCAATTATAGAATCTGATTTAATGGAATATGAAGTAGCATGGAGAGATTTGCTTGTGTTTTTTAACTAACAATAAATCCAATGACTGTAAAATGATTAAAGTGTAAAGTATTAGTTGTATTTCAAAACAGGGTAGAAAGATGCATAGTAATTTAAGAAAACTTTTCCAAGTTCTCAGTTTATCAAGATGGTATAATTGAGTCTATGTGGGGTTTATAATCAAAATGACATAAGTTCTAAACTTGACTGACATTTTATAGTTATGACATTAAAATTAATCACAATAGATGATAGTAATAGTTACCATTTATAGAATGTTTATTCTGGGCCAGATATTTTGCTAAGAAATTTGGATGCATGCTTTCATTTGTTGTGTTTTTTTTTTTTTTTCCAGTGATCTTAAGGTAGAAACTATGATTATCTCCATTCACAGATATTACACAGTAGGTAATAGAACTGATATTTGAACATCTTCAGTTTGACTCAAACTCTTAACCTACTATGCAAGTTCTTTAAATTTCCTGAGTATCCTCATTTATATAATAGGAACATCATTCCTACTTGAAGGAGTATAAATAAGATCACATATGGAAAAATTATAGCACATAGCAGGCACTTAAATCTTAATTTCACTTTCTCTTTGGGGATCAGGAACTCGGTTCATAACCCGGATGGCCTAAGCACTAAATATTGTTGCCTGATTTAAGCAATGTCTGTGTCTTCAGTAGCTATAGATGCCCAGAGCTGGAAGGGGCCTGCAATATTCAGTTCTCCTCTCTGTTTTACAGCTGAATCAACCTGAGATTTAGAAGTTTAAATGACTTACCCAGAGTCACAGACGCAGTAAAAGGCAGAGCTGGGGCAAACTCCAAGACCAGTGCCCTGTTAGTGTATCATGCCACACCATAATTTTTTGACAAGTTTTTAATATTATAAGAACATGAAAAAATAAGCTAATGATTAGATACATAAAGTTTGCTGGTACATCATATTTTATATTGATAATTTTATAACTAAATTTAGTGTTTTATTAAATAAGTATTAGTAGTGTACATTTATATGTATTTACAAATGCCTGAAACTGAAATTTCATGTCATCCTCAATGATTGTTAAGTTGCTAGTCAGTACCTCACCCCACTAGGGTTAACTATTACAACTAATAACACTCATGCTGGAAACTCCTGCTTAGACTAATTACTCTCACAAATCTCTTTAGAGAAGTGTAAAAGTCTCATTACTTAAATGATAAAACAACTAATCTTTGCTCCTTGTCCCTCTGAGATAATAAGATTGCCAAGACTGCTACAGTTGAATGATGTTTTAAGGTAATTAATAATGCGACAAGAAGCAAGGACCTAAAGAACCCACAAAGATGCCTGGAAACAGAAAAGCAAAAATTTTTGAGACAGAAAAGGGACTATGGAGGGTCTATCTTTACATTTTTTTTTTTTTTTTTTTTTTTTTTTTGCAGTACGCGGGCCTCTCACTGGTGTGGCCTCTCCCGTTGCGGAGCACAGGCTCCAGACGCGCAGGCTCAGCGGCCATGGCTCACGGGCCCAGCCGCTCCGCGGCATGTGGGATCTTCCCGGACTGGGGCATGAACCCATGTCCCCTGCATCGGCAGGCGGACTCTCAACCACTGCAACACCAGGGAAGCCCAACCTTTACATTTTTAAAGGGATTATTTTCCACTTTAGTCTGATTTTCAGACTTTCATTGTTGAGGAAGATCCTTGGACTTGTTAAATTTGCTGTCACCTAAAACTGCACTGTGTTTTTCATCTATTCATTTATTAAGCAAATACACACAAGTACTGAGAATGAAACCATGAATGGACAGACACTATCACTGACCTCACAGAGCCTCAGCCCAGCAGAGAGGCAACTAACCAGACAACTCAAATAGTGTGTGGCTTGGGAAGTTTTGCCAGATTTTTGACTTGACCGCATTTTACCATGGACTTCTTCAGGCACTGCCACTGCTGGTGACTCACAGGCACTTCATGGCCTAGCAGAATCACCAGGTTTGTAGCTCCAAAAAATGTGTCAATAACTTTTGGTACATCCTTTGTCTCTATTTGTTCATTGTAATAACCACTTCATAAGTATACCAGTCAAGAGACAGAAACCACAGTTATTTGAACAGAGAGAACTTAATATAAAGAATGGTTAACTAATGTAAAGTTGTTAATAGGTAACTAAAGGAATAAAAAGAAAACTTAGGCATCATGGAAATGACAACTGCAGGAAGCATCTACAACCCCTAGGGCTGAAGGAACAAAAAGATTGCAATTATTAAGACTTAAAAACTTAGAAGAGGGGCCCTATGGACCAGAGTTCCAGATCTTCAGCTCATGTGGTGCTCTTTTCTCTGGACAGAGGGGAAGACTGGTGAAGTTGTTCCTGTAAATTTGGAAAAACCCAGACAGATTCAGCTGTTACTGGGAACTGCTGCTACTGGAGAACATTTCCGAGGTGACTCTAATGGTAATAGGAAGGCCACAGGAACCAAAGGGAGCAAGCTGAAAGCAGCATGTCTTCTGCTCCTCCAGCATTGCAGTCTCCCTCCAGTACTCCCTGTAGGCAGAGTCTAACAGGGCATCAGCAGGCAAAGCAGAAATGTGGTTATCTGAGTCTCAGCTCCAGCATCAAAACTGGAGTATTCAAACTGGACAACTACATGTAAACGAATGAAATTAGAACATTTTCTCACACCACATATAAAAATAAACTCAAAATGCATTAAAGACCTAAATGTAAGACTGGGAACCATAATACTCCCAGAAGAAAACATAGGCAGAACACTCTTTGACATAAATTGTAGCATTATTTTTTTGGATCAGTCTCCTAAGGCAAAAGTAACAAAGGCAAAAATAAACAAATGGGACCTAATTAAACATAAAAGCTTTTGCAAAGCAAAGGAAACCATCAACAAAATGAAAAGACAATTTACAGAATGGGAGAAAATATTTTCAAATGATATGACCTATAAAGGGTTAATATCCTACATATATAAACAGTTCATACAACTCAATATCAAAAAAAAAAAAGCCAACCAAATAACCTCATTAAAAAATGGATAGAAGAGCTGAATAGACATTTTTCCAAAGAAGAAGTGCAGATGGCCAAGGGGCACATGAAAAGATGCTCAGCATCACTAATCATCAGAGAAATGCAAATCAAAACCACAATGAGATATCACCTCACACCTGTCAGAATGTCTATCATCAAAAAGATACAAATAACAAATGTTGGAGGGGATGTGGAGAAAAGGGAACATTAGTGTACTGATGGTGGGAAAGTAAATTGGTGCAGTCACTGTGGAAAACACTATGCAGGTTCCTCAAAAAACTAGAACTACCATATGATCCAGCAATACCACTTCTGGGTATATCTCCAAAGAAAACAAAAATACTAATTTGAAAAGATACATGCACCACAATCCCCAGTGGTTATAACAGAATTATTTGCAATAACAAAAATATGGAAGCAACCTAAGTGTCCATTGATGGATGAATGGATAAAGAAGATGTGGTATAGATATACAATAGAATATTACTCAGCTATAAAAAGGAATGAAACTGTGCCACTTGCAACAACATGGATAGACCCAGAGGGTATTATGCCTAGTGAAATAAGTCAGACACAGAAAGACAAATACTCTATATTATCACTTATGTGTGGAATCTAAAAAAAAAATTAAAAGGAATAAAAATAACAAAACAGAAACAGAGTCACAGATATAGAGAACAAATTAATGGTTAACAGTGGGGAGAGGGAAGGGAGGAGGAGCAAGATAGGGATAGGAGTTTAAGAGATACAAACTACTATGTATAAAATAAATAAGCTACAAGGATATATTGTACACCACAGGGAATATAGCCAATATTTTATAAAACTTTAAATGGAGTATAATCTATAAAGATACAGATTTACTATGCTGAAACTAATATAATTACTATACTTGAAACTAATATAATATTGTAAATTAACTATACTTCAAAAAAACAAAACAAAACAAAACAAAACCCAGAGTATTCAAGTGTGCATTAGGAAAAAGAGGCAATAATTTAATAACTAGGACAAATGAGAAACCAACAGAGGGTGCAACTCTTATCTTCAAAACCCCTAATCCAATGCCTGATAATTACTCCTTGAACTCCTTCTGTGTAGTTCTGTGAGGACAGATATCTCTTCTATCTGGGGAAGCAGGTCACTGGGAGGGAGTATATCTGGGCATGGTTATCCTGCAGCATTTGTTACTTGCTCTCCTTCTTGCAGGATAATACACACAGTCATCTTAATACCCACAGAGATATTTGTAATATCCTCCCTTTGTGGCTTTTTGGCCCGTGTATCTTTATGGAGAAATGGTGCTCTCAGAACCACTGGTTCATACGCTTTTGGCAACACCATGGTAAGAGTCATGATAGGAATACAGAGTTCCTTTTCTTTCTACTAAGGGGCCTCCAATATGTCTTTTTACTCAGTATTGACTGAGAAACTGGTACTGGTCCAGCTGCTGGCTGACTTTTTTTGGATGAGAAATGAAAAGTACAGTTCTGGAAATGAACTGGGGTGGTTGAGAATGGATTTCTTTTTTTGGAAGGAATGATGAAAAGAATCGCTCACACAGGGAGGAACCAAGATGGCAGAGTAGAAGGACGTGCTCTCACTCACTCTTATGAGAACACCAGAAACACAACTAGCTGCTGGACAGTCATCAACAGGAAGACGCTGGAACTCACCAAAAAAGATACCCCACATCCAAAGACAAAGGAGAAACCACAATGAGACGGTAGGAGGGGATCAATCACAGTAAAATCAAATTCAATAACTGTTGGGTGGGTGACTCACAGACTGGAGAACACTTATACCACAGAAGCCCACCCACTGGAGGGGAGGTTCTGAGCCCCACTTCAGGCTTCCCAACTTGGGGGTCCGGCAATGGAAGGAAGAATTCCTAGAGAATCAGATATTGAAAGCTAGTGGGATTTGATTACAGGTCTTCAACAGGACTGGGGGAAACAGAGACTCACTCTTGGAGGGCACACACAAAGTAGTGTGCACATCAGGACACAGGGGAAGGAGCAGTGACCCCAGGGGAGACTAAAGCAGACCTACCTGCTAGAGTTGGAAGGTCTCCTGAAGAGGCAGGGGGTGAAAGTGGTGCACTGTGGGGACAAAGACACTGGCAGCAGAAGTTCTGGGAAGTACTCCTTGGCATGAGCCCTCCCATAGTCTGTCATTAGCCCCAACAAAGAGCCCAGGTAGGCTCCAGTGTTGGGCCACCTCAGGCCAAACAACCAACAGGGAAGAAACCCAGCCCCACACATCAGCAGTTAAGTGGATTAAAGTTTTACTGAGCTCTGCCCACCAGAGCAACAGTCAGCTCTACACACCACCAGTCCCTCCCATTAGGAAACTTACACAAGCCTCTTAGATAGCCTCATCCAACAGAGGGCAGACAGAAGAAGCAAGAAGAACTACAATCCTGCAGCCTGTGGAACAAAAACCACATTCACAGAAAGATAGACAAGATGAAAAGGCAGAGGGATATGTACCAGATGAAGGAAAAGATACAACCCAAGAAAAACAACTAAATGAAGTGGAGATAAGCAATGTTCCAGAAAAAGAATTCAGAATAATGATAGTAAAGATGATTCCGGACCTCGGAAAAAGAATGGAGGCAAAGATTGAGAAGATGCAAGAAATATTTAACAAAGACCTAGAAAAATTAAAGAGCAAACAAACAGAGATGAACAATACGGTAACTGAAATGAAAACTACACTAGAAGGAATCAATAGCAGTGCTATTGATTATGGCAGAAGAACAGATAAGTGAGGCAGAAGAATGGATAAGTGACCTGGAAGACAGAAAGGTAAAAATCCACTGCTGCAGAAGAGAATAAAGAAAAAAGAATGCAAATAAATGAAGACAGCTTAAGAGATCTCTGAGACAACATTAAACACAACAACATTTGCATTATAGGGGTCCCAGAAGGAGAAGAGAGAGAGAAAAGATGCAAGAAAATGTTTGAAGAGATTATAGATGAAAAATTCCCTAACATGGGAAAGAAAATAGCCACCCAAGTCCAGGAAGTGCAGTGAGTCCCATACAGGATAAACGCAAGGAGAAACATGCTGAGACACACAGTAATCAAATTGGCAAAAATTAAAGACAAAGAAAAATTATTGAAAGCAGCAAGGGAAGAATGACAAATAACATACAAGGGAACTCCCATAAGGTTAACAGCTGATTTCTCAGCAGAAACTCTACAAGCCAGAAGGGAGTGGCATGATATACTTAAAATGATGAAAGGGAAGAACCTACAACCAAGATTCCTCTACCCGGCAAGGATCTCATTCAGATTCGATGGAGAAATCAAAAGCTTTACAGACAAGCAAAAGCTAAGAGAATTCAGCACCACCAAACCAGCTCTACAACAAATGCTAAAGGAACTTCTCTAAGTGGGAAACACAAGAGAAGAAAAAGACCTACAAACACAAACCCAAAACATTTAAGAAAATGGTCATAGGTACATACATAGCGATAATTACCTTAAACGTGAATCGATTAAATGCTCCAACCAAAAGACACAGGCTTGCTGAATGGATACAAAAACAAGACTCCTATATATGCTGTCTACAAGACACCCACTTCAGACCTAAGGACACATACAGACTGAAAGTGAGAGGATGGAAAAAGATATTCCATGCCAATGGAAATCAAAAGAAAGCTGGAGTAGCAGTACTCATATCAGATAAAAGAGACTAAAATAAAGAATGTTACAAGAGGCAAGGAGGACACTACATAATGATCAAACGATCAATCCAAGAAGAAGATATAACAATTATAAATATATATGCACCCAACATAGGCACACCTCAATACATAAGGCAACTGCTAATAGCTATAAAAGAGGCAAATGACAGTAACAATAATAGTGGGGGACTTTATAACACCTCACTTACACCAATGGACAGATTATACAAATTGAAAATAAATAAGGAAACAGAAGCTTTAACTGACACAATAGACCAGATAGATTTAATTGATATTTATATACATTCCATTCAAAAACAGCAGATTACACTTTGCTCTCAAGTGTGCATGGAACATTGTCCAGGATAGATCACATCTTGGGTCACAAATCAAGCCTCAGTGAATTTAAGAAAATTGAAGTCATATCAAGCCTCTTTTCTGACCACAACACTATAAGATTAGAAATGAATTACAGGGAAAAAAATGTAAAAACACAAACACATGGAGGCTAAACAACACGTTACTAAATAACCAAGAGATGACTGAAGAAATCAAAGAGGAAATCAAAAAATACCTAGAGACAAATGACAATGAAAATATGATGAACCAAAACCTATGGGATGCAACAAAAGCAGTTCTAAGAGGGAAGTTTAGAGCTACACAAGCATACCTCAAGAAACAAGAAAAATCTCAAATAAAACATCTAACCTTACATCTAAAGGAACTAGAGAAAGAAGAACAAACAAAAGCCAAAGTTAGCAGAAGGAAAGAAATCATAAAGATCAGAGCAGAAATAAATGAAATAGAAGCAAAGAAAACAATAGCAAAGATCAATAAAACTAAAAGCTGGTTCTTTGAGAAGATAAACAAAATTGATAAACCATTAGCCAGACTCATCAAGAAAAAGAGGGAGAGGACTTAAATCCATAAAATTAGAAATGAAAAAGAAGTTACAACAGACACTGCAGAAATACAAAGCATCCTGAGAGACTACCACAAGCAAATCTATGCCAATAAAATGGACAACCTGGAAGAAATGGAAAAATTCTTAGAAAGGTATAACCTTCCAAGACTGAACCCGGAAGAAATAGAAAATATAAGCAGACCAATCAAAAGCACTGAAATGATACTGTGATTAAAAACCAACAAACAAAAGCCCAGGAACAGATTGCTTCACAGGTGAATTCTATCAAACATTTAGAGAAGAGCTAACACCCATCCTTCTCAAACTGTTCCAAAAAATTGCGGAGGAAGGAACACTCCCAAACTTATTCTATGAGGCCACCATCATCCTGAAAACAAAACCAGACAGAGATACTACAAAAAAAAAAAAAAAAGAGAAAATTACAGACCAATATCACTGATGAATATAGATGCAAAAATCCTCAACAAAATACTAGCAAACAGAATCCAACAACACATTAAAAGGATCATACACCATGATCAAGTGAGATTTATCCTAGGGATGCAAGGATTCTTCAATATATGCAAATCAATCAATGTGATACACCATATTAAAAATTGAAGAATAAAAACCATATGATCATCTCAATAGATGCAGAAAAACTTTTGACAAAATTCAACACCCATTTATGATACAAACCCTCCAGAAAGTGGGCATAGAGGGAACCTACCTCAACATAATAAAGGCCATATACAACAAACCCACAGTAAACATCATTCTCAATGGTGAAAAACTGAAAGTCTTTCCTCTAAGGTCAGGAACAAGACAAGGATGTCCACTCTCACCACTATTACTCAACACAGTTTTGGAAGTCCTAGCCACAACAATCAGAGAAGAAAAGAAATAAAAGAATACAAATTGGAAAAGGAGGAGTAAAACTGTCACTGTTTGCAGATGACACGATACTATACATAGAGAATCCTAAAGATGCCACCAGAAAACTACTAGAGCTAATCAATGAATTTGGTAAAGTTGCAGGATATAAAATTAATACACAGAAATCTCATGCATTCTTATACACTAATGATGAAAAATCTGAAAGAGAAATTAAGGAAAAACTCCCATCTACCATTGCAACAAAAAGAATAAAATACCCAGGAATAAACCTACCTAGTTAGACCAAAAATACGTATGCAGAAAACTATAAGACACTGATGAAAGAAATTAAAGATGATACCAACAGATGGAAAGATATACCATGTTCTTCGATTGGAAGAATCAATATTGTGAAAATCACTATACTACCCAAAGCAATCTACAGATTCAATGCAATCCCTATGAAATTACCAATGGCATTTTTTTACGGAACTAGAACAAAAAATCTTAAAATTTGTATGGAGACACAAAAGACCTCGAATAGCCAACGCAGTCTTGAGGGAAAAAAACAGAGCGGGAGGAATCAGACTCCCTGACTTCAGACTATACTACAAAGCTACAGTAAACAAGGCAATATGGTACTGGCACAAAAACAGAAACATAGATCAATGGAACAAGATAGAAAGCCCAGAGATAAATCCACACACCTATGGTAAACTAATCTGTGACAAAGGATGCAAGGATATACAATGGAGAAAAGACAGTCTCTTCAGTAAGTGGTGATGGGACAACTACATGTACAAGAATGAAATTAGAATACTCCCTAACACCATACACAAAAATAAACTCAAAATGGATTCAAGACCTAAATGTAAGACCGGACACTATAAAAGTCTTAGATGAAAACATAGGAAGAACACTCTTTGATATAAATCCCAGCAAGATCTTTTTTGATCCACCTCCTAGAGTAATGGAAATAAAAACAAAAATAAACAAATGGGACCTAATGAAACTTCAAAGCTTTTGCACAGCAAAGGAAACCATAAAAAAGACCAAAAGACAACCCTCAGAATGGGAGAAAATATTTGCAAATGAATCAACAGACAAAGGATTAATCTCCAAAATATATAAACAGCTCATGCAGCTCAATATTAAAGAAACAAACAACCCAATCCAAAAATGGGCAGAAGACCTAAATAGACACTTCTCCAAAGAAGCCATACAGATAGCCAAGAAGCACATGAAAAACTGCTCAACATCACTAATTATTAGAGAAATGCAAATCAAAACTATAATGAGGTATCACCTCACACCAGTTAGAATGGCATCATCAGAAAATCTACAAACAACAAATGCTGGAGAGGGTGTGGAGAAAAGGGAACCCTCTTGCACTGTTTGTGGGAATGTAAATTGATACAGCCACTATGGAGAACAGTATGGAGGTTCCTTAGAAAACTAAAAATAGAGTTACCATATGACCCAGCAATCCCACTACTGGGCATATACCCAGAGAAAACCATAATTCAGAAAGACACATGCACCCCAATGTTCATTGCAGCACTATTTACAATAGTCAGGTCATGGAAGCAACCTAAATGCCCATCGACAGATGAATGGATAAAGAAGATGTGGCACATATATACAATGGAATATTACTCAGCCATAAAAAGGAACGAAATTGGGTCATTTGTTGAGATGTGGATGGATCTAGATACTGTCATACAGAATGAAGTAAGTCAGAAGAGAAAAACAATATCATATATTAATGCATGTATGTGGCACTTAGAAAAATGGTAGAGATGAACTGGTTTGCAGGGCAGAAGTTGAGACACAGATGTAGGGAACACATGTATGGACACCAAGGGGGGAAAGCCACGGGGGTCGTGGGGATGGTGGTGTGATGAATTGGGTGATTGGGATTGACATATATACATTGATGTGTATAAAATTGATGACTAATAAGAACATGCTGTATAAAAAAAAAAAAGAATTGCTCACAGATGACTCTTTGGAGAGAATACAGACATTATAGAGTAAGAATTTGCATGCATTTTTTCTACAAACATTTAAAAAATCAAAGTATAGCTGATTATAGTATATTAGTTCATTTATAATTTATTATAATATATTAGTTTCAGGTATACAACATAGTGATTCAATATTTTTTTAAAATTATACTCCATTTAAAGCTATTACAAAATAATGGCTATATTTTCCTGTGCTGTACAGCATATCCTTACTGTTCATTTATTTGATACATAGTAGTCTGTATCTCTTAATCCCTTCCCTCTACTTTGCCCCTCCCCCCTCCTCACTGGTAACCACTAGTTTGTTCTCCATATCTGTGTACACACATTTTTAAATCTTTGTATTTTAGTGGATGTGCTCAAAAGGTCAAAATATTAAAGTACTCCAATAAAAAATAAGTGACATCAATAATCACAGCTCTACAACAGTATAACAGTGTCTCTTGCAAAAGCATCCATAGTAAACCCAGTAGTCATTAGTTAATCCTTGGGAACCATGTAACTGTTTAAGTAAAATTATTTACTACCCTGAGTATGCTCTATTGTATTTTCTTGGATGCTTCAGATTACCCACCACCTTTCCTTCGTGCCACCCTGATGCTGTGGCACGTCTCTAATATCCTGTTCATGTCAGGTTGTACTTTGTTCCGCTGGTACTGCATGAGATAGTCAATCTAATGCTCCAGCTCACAGGTATCACCATAATAGGCAGTTTCCTCAGTTGTAGCAAAAATACATTTTACATATCAATAAAAATTTCAGTGCATTTTTGTATGTTGTCTTTTACAATGTGAAGACGGGTAGGTAAGGCATTTGTCCTAAAATGGTGCCTGACCTAGTAAGTACAATAATATATATGTGTCAGCTTAAGAAAATATTAAGATAGTGAGTTATGGTTTAGGAAACAACAGTGGCAGTTGTGGTGTAACAAGGAAAGCAGAAAGGGTAAAGATAAGAATGTATAACTATATTTCCAGTTCAGTCTCTTGGACCCAGGGATTTAAGTATAACTTACTTCTAACAGGGAACACTCTCATATGAAAGTGAAAATTAAACTTAATTCTAATGAATTTGGTGTCAAATTCAAATGAGTATTGATGTCAAATCTTGCAAAAATGGCAAAATGATATGATCCTGCTTAGGATATTACTGCTTAAAGATGTGGCAATTGTAATCAATAATAACCATGTTTTGTATGTAAAACCTTGAGGGTCAGAGCAATTTAATAGATAAAAATAGAAGCAATACATGAATTACTTCCCAGTGTCAATAGTCTTTCCTTGCTTTAGGTTTTCAATCTTTAAGGCAAACCTTATCTACAACCCAGATCCATACTGTCCAATACAGTAGACACCAGTTACACATGGCTAGTAGCTACCACATGGGACAGCACAGATATTAGAACAGTCCATCATTGCAGAAAATTCGATTATACTATACCTGTAGTCAAGAGCACCATTCATTAGGGCTCAGTGCTAAGTGGGTTTAATTATTTCTAGAATTTTCCTAACAGAGGCATATAAACATTAGACCAAAGAAGATAAGGAGGAAATGTAGTAATTTTAATATATTTTTTCCCTATTGTTACATTTAAAAGACAAATATTCACAATAATGTATTTATTTCCCTATTATTTTTAGTTAATGGTTTGGCTGCGTGGGATGGGAGGGTGTTGGAGGTCATGGAGCGACTGCGGCTTGACTGGCTGGAGGGACCCGGGCAACAGAGGTTTTTCATCCCTCCTCCATCTTTGGAATGTTCTGCCTGTCTTTCTCACAGCTGAGCTGTTTTCAAGGATGAAGCCTTGAGAGAGCAATGAGTTGAGACCACCTGGACTAAATGTGTGCCTGAACCCAGTTAAGGCTTCTGTACAGCCTCTTAAGATTCTGGCAGCAGATGTGGAGATCTCCTCATCTTGTAGCCACCAACACAAGCCTAGTGTATTAGTTCCCATGCTTATTAAAGCTGCCCCCTGCCAATCTGGAGTGGTCTCCTCTTTCCTTACCCTCTGTGTATGGGGCCAGTTTTGGATTTCACCCGGGAATTCCCAAGGTTGGGAACCAAGAGAAGGTTCATTCTGAAATACTGCTAGAGTACCTAGGACCCAGAGGATGATGGATCCCAGGGGGTTCACCTGGAAACTTGTGTGAAGATTATACAGCTTCAAAGAAGGGTACTGAGAGTGAGTTACAAAGATTACCAGGATTCATGATGTATTTATGTGTAACATCTACTCAGGTAACTCGTCTTGCAAGAGTTAAACTTTCATTAGGACAATAATCAGTGCTGTATTTCCAGGTCCATGGGAAACAGCTTGCTCTGCTATAGAAGCACTAGATAAAATGATCGGCAGCTACTCCCACATACAATGCAGAGAGTCCTCAAGAGCTGATTATTTGGTACTGATGTTATCTAGTACAAGAAGGCAACAATAATTATCAGCATCTATCAAATGTTACAACAACCTGGAAAAGTAAGTAATCTTATTCCCATTTTACATATTGGAAACTGAGGTTCATGAAGTTTAAGTAACTTGCCCAAGGTCTCATAGCTAGGAAATGAATTCAAGATTTGTAAAAAAAAAAAAAAAAGAAGGTTGGGGGAGTGTGGGCAATTTTTCCTTCCATATCATAATGACTTCCCAGTCATGCCAAGCAAATTTCCTTAGGGATTCAGACCTCCTTCTGCTGCCAGTTATGTTATTTTGAGATATCTTGCATCAATAGATTGAAGATAAGCACCTTTCAAAAGCTGAAGGGATCATACACACAGAATTGTTTTCCTGCACCATGCTATTCCTCATCAACACTTAGCTGTAAGCCACAGGGAACGCCAAGAGAAGTAGCTGTGGTGCTGCTGTTTGGCATGTTAATAGACACCTGTATAAAAAAAAGAACTTGGAGAAGCATTGTTACTTCTCACTCCATCTGCCTTTCCTAACCCACCTTTCTTTTCTAGGTTACAAGTCAGTCATCCAAGGCCGGTGCTCAGAAAGCAGCCTTTCTGCCCTTTCCTGGAGGCCACAGATCACATCTATGGCTGAGTTAGAGTAACAGTGAAGTAGGACAGCACAAAATCACGGAGAAATAGCAAACCAAGATCATGTGGCTCTCATTTCCCAGGCTCACAAGCTCCACGAACGCTCATGTAGAGCAGACTGACTGTAGCTGTCACAGGAATGGAGACTCCCTCCTCTGTGAAGCTTATTTTTGAGCCTGCTGTGGTGAGGACAACTTGGCAGGCCTCACAGCAAGCACCAGCTCCGTTGTGTACTGTTGTATTCCTTTGCAGCTCACATTTTAGTTTCTGACACTAGAATCATTTTATTTGAACCAGAATAAGGTACCAAACTGTTTTTTCTTAGGCATGAGGCTGTTGTAAACTTCAAAGTGAGTTAAAGATCCTTGGAAAATTTTCTTACAAGCCAAAGACTCATTTTTTTTTCTCCTAGATTTTGAGCCCAGAACTCTACATGTATATTTCAGAAAACATGGTTTTTCTTTCTGACCGCTTCTGAAAGTTTGCCTTTAATGAACTCCTGTACAACTGTATAGTTCAGTATTACCCATGTGGCATGTGTCTGAAAAATTTCTACTGAGCTGTAACATGAGATGTTGTATTATTCAACAGCAATAAAACAATAAACACAATAACTTATATGTGAAAGCTAATTTGCTATGTAGTAAATGTAATATGTTTTGATTCTATTGAAGTCTACTATGCAGTGTCTTGTGAAATCTTATTTGCAAAATGAATTTAAATTGTCTTAGAAGAGGGCTGACTAGAGGACTCTAAACTGGGGTAGCAATAATTGACAAAATTGTAAGGAGCAGTATACAGTCAGCGAGAATGAAGGCCATAGGTCTTGGCAGACTGGAGAGGGCAGTGGGTTGAGGAAAAAGGAAGGAAGGGAGAGTGCGTGACTTATCTAAATGTCACAAAGAAGCTAATGGTAGAGCAGATTTCCAATATTTCATTCTCCCCTATTTCTAACCATGACCACCATCATTTTTGTTTGCTTTTTGGAAGCCATTCTCTCTGCCTTTCTCACAGCCTACTGTGATATTCTTCCACACCCTCCAGATATACACCCAAGAGGTAAGGACCCCAAATCTCTCCTACCTGTCCTGACCTGGTGGTTACACATATGACCGTCCATCATTACTGAGTCAGTTAAAGGACATCGGTGGCATATGCTGAAGATCCAGTCAGAGAGAAACACCAGGACATCTGAAAAGCATGTAAATTGAGAGCACATTTGTATTAACCACTATTTAGTTTCATTAGAAAACAGCTGTTTCCAGCACACTCTACTCCAGTCATTTTGTGTCTGCATCAGAGCCTCACAGACTGAAAGATTGCCCAAGAGATGCATTCCACCTGGGGCACTATTTTGAATTAAAGTACTAGAGGTCACACAGCTCTGATTTACCATAAACCACATGCCCTCCGTGCAAGAATTTTACATGGTAAGGATTTATTTTTACCATTTACAAACAGAGTTTATGGATTTTTACCCAATTGACATATTCAGGCTCAGCTATGTTGCAAACTGCATTTTAACTTTTTGTGATTAAAGCTAGTAAATAGCTCAAATAGCCAAGGTCAGTTTATGAACAACGGTTAAGTAAATAACTAAATCCATCACTTTCCTAGCAAGTGCTCAATGAGTGTTAGCTGAGTAGTGCACACAGTGCCTCCTTCGGGTGATGCTCCTTCAAGGACCTATCCAAGTAGTAGGACCCAGTTCTCTCTGGTTCCTCACTGGTGACCTGAAAGATAGAAGGCTTTCATTAAAAGTTTGTGTAATGAGCGTATTCCCCAGCCTTGCCCCAATAACTCCTCAGCAGCTACTAAACCTTCAATACTTACTACCAGGATCTCCTGAAGGGAGAAGCTTGGGGTGAGCACTACCTGAACCAGAATCTCCATCAATGTCCTTCTCACTCTGGCATCACCTCTCCCAGACACCTCTTTACCTGGGACCACAGCCCCAGAGAAACCTGAGCAACCTGGAGAATAGGCAACTAGACGGGTAAAGTGGTGAGTTGCTCTGCTCCTGGAATTGCTGGGCAAGGAAGTGAGCTTAGAACCCTTCCATTTCCCACCTAATCAATGAGGGAACATTTCCAGTTCTCTTCAGCTTTTGTGTCTCGCTGAGGGAAGTTGGGGGAGGGTTGTGGAGACACAGTCAAAAGAGTCAGGCCTTCAATGAAATATTTTGGAAACTCTGCAGACAAGGATGGGAGTAGAGAGGTGGGCGGGGGAGAGTTAAACCACTGGAGAAGGACGATAAACCCTTCGGAGGCCACCGCCAAGAGAGACAGACCCACTAACAGGCTGAGACTTACTCAAAAGTTGATAGAATACTCCCTCTTCTTCACACCTTTCCATCACACCAAGTTGGTTCCAGTATAATAACAGTGAATTAAAGCTGAAAGAGCTGTAGGACACAGAGTTTCTCTGAGTGGAGTGCACAGGAAAGCCTGAGAGCCTAGAGAGGAGACAAAAGCAAGGCCACTAGAAGGCTTTAAAGCTTTTAATACCTATACCTACAACACATATCAAACACAGTCCAACTTATCACCAGATTAACACAAATTCTCATACTAGCCCTGTTTTCCTCAGTCCTATTATATAATTAGCATGTCTGGCTTACAACAAAAAATTGTAAGTGTTGCCAAAGATCAGAAAAGGCAGTCTGAAAAGACAAAACAATCATCAGAACCAGATGCAGATATGACTGTAATTACCAGATTTATCAGATATTTATCATATTATTAGATATGACAGGTGCTAGAATTATCAGACCATTTAAGATATTGAATTTAAAATAATTATGATTAATATGTTAAATATTATAATGGAAAAAGTAGCATGTAAGAACAGAGGTGTATTATAGGCAGAGAGATGGAAACTCTAAGAAAGAATCGAAAGGAAATGCTAGGAATCAAAAACACAGTAACAGAAGCAAAGAATTTCTTTGATGGGCTCATCAGTAGACTTGACATTGCTGAGGAAAGAATCAGTAAACTTGAAAATAGGTCAATAGAAATACCCCTATGAAATGCAGAGAGAAAAAAGAATGAAAAAAACAGAACATCTAAGAACTGTGGAACAATATCAAAAGATGGAACAAACATGCATTTTTAATACCAGGAGAAAAAAAGAACAGGACAGGAGAGATACTTGAGGCAATAATGGCTAGGAATTTTCTAAAATTAATAGCAGACCACACAACACAGACCAGGAAGCTCAGGATAAATACCAAAAACAAAACATAAAT
This sequence comes from Delphinus delphis, assembly GCF_949987515.2. Lineage (NCBI taxonomy): Eukaryota > Metazoa > Chordata > Mammalia > Artiodactyla > Delphinidae > Delphinus > Delphinus delphis. The sequence goes on along the minus strand of NC_082690.1, from coordinate 31,043,720 downwards.
ACCTATGAAAATAACCAACTAACCAAACAAAAACATCGTATTTAAACTGCAGAAAACCAAAGATAAAGAAAAAAACCTTAAAGGAAGTAAGGGTAGGTAGTGGGGTGAGAGGAAACACTTATAGACAAAGATAAGAATTACAGTATGACTTCTTGCAGGAATCATGGAGTGGGAGTGGGGTGAAAAGGAAGCTCAGACTCCCAAGTTCTTTGCACATTTTCCAAAAACTCCAGCTTCGTGTACACCTACTTTTTCTAATATTTCTCATTCTAAAAGACCAATTCTTGATCGATGACTTGGGAACCTAAAATTAATATTAGTTTGAAACAGTCATGAATCCAATTTCCTTGTCTACAAAGTGGAAATAAAAATATCTTCCTCATTCACAGAAAGTTGTTACTATTTAGTAAAATAATAACACATATGAACTTATATAACCAGAGCATTGCCATTTGGTTAAACAGAACCTGCCATTTTGTAATGACTATAATTAATTGAAGCATTTTTCTTATGAATAATGTGTTCTTTTGGTTGTAAGTAAAAAAAAAAAAGTGTTTTTTTAAAACTAACAATAAATTTAAAAGGTGATATACTGGTTCACAAAAGTGAAAATTAACATTTAATGTAGGCCTCAGGCATGGTTTTATACCAGCTCTATTTCTCTATGATGATTCTCTCAGCTCTGCCCTCCTCAGTATATTGGCATCATTCTCAGGCCAGTTCTTCTCATGATGGCAAAGTGGCTGCTGTAGTTCCAGGATTCACATTCACATCACATATAAACCAGAAGGAGAGAGGGTGGAGCAAGGAATTTTCTTTCTAATAATCCCCCAGAAAACTTCCCTTAAGTTTTATTGGAATAAATTGGGTCATATGCCCATTTGTGAAACAATTCTTCTACCCAGAGGGATGCCATGCATTGACTTACTTAAGTCTGAGCTTCTGGTGGCAAGGAGAATAGGTCACCTTCATTGGGTTACAACTATCATGGCCATCCTAAAGTGGGACAAGGAGTCAACTATATACCAAGTATATTGTACATTAAGAGATAGAAAAATAAAGATATGAGTGTTCTTATGAAAAGGGATGAGCAAAATGGATGGAAGAAAGGCAACCAACAAACGTCTACTACACCAATAGAAAACACAATCTTAATAATTTAAAAATTCTGCCACATATTTCACTGGATATGGATAGATATCAAGTTACTTCAGATGAACTCAACTTCAAAACAAATGACTCCACAGAACTTTAAGAATCTCAGGCTCAAACACTACATTCCACAAAAATAGATGTATATGTAAAGACGTACAGCACAATTAAGAGAATTATGAGTTTTGTTGTTAAATATATCCTAAATATATCCTAAATAAATATATCCTAAATATCATTGGATAAGTAGTACCAGAATGAAGTGTTCTATCACAAATACCAGTTCCTCAGGAAAGAAACAAGAAGCCATTGCGTAGTCTCTAACCCTAAATAGCACTCAGAAATGTTGGAGCAGGTCAAGTATGCATATTACAGTTGCATAAAATAGATGTAAAGGATTTTAAGGTGTATGCGATAGAAGTCCATAGACTCCTAATACAGACATTTGTTTTCTTCTATAATCTGTTTAGATAACTTCCTTAGGAGAGGATAGGAAAGGGACAAAATAAGAGAAAAGATGCATAGATTTATTTTCCCCATGCTCAAATGGGAGTAACCCCAAAACAGAGCTCATCCTTTCTTTATGGATTAGTAAATGTTTTGGACATAGGGCAAGATCAGCATGTACTTAAGCATGTGGCACAACAAACATTGCAACAGAACTCTCTGAATCATGGAACTTGGAGGCCTTTGTTCAGACCATTCTCTCTGCCCTGAAAGAAACCCCCTAGTGTCACTACTGCATCTCTCCTTTGCCCTATCAACACGTTCTCAAATCATCTCCTTCAGGAAGACCACACAGAGGCCCAGGACTTTTCAAATTCTCCTTCTCCTTCCTGTTCCTCCCTCACAGCACTGCTAGAGTGTCATTGGTGTATTTATGTCTTTCCTCCTCTAGAGGCTGAGCTTCTCTATGCCGCTGAATCAGTAGCACTTAGCACAAATTCACTTAGTAAATGCTCAGCTAATATTTGTTGAAGTGAATTGGTGAAATGAAGTAACTTTAGCTTTAATGGCTGCTGCTTTGCTTGAGGCTTATTATTGTGTCTGATAGGAAGCAGCTTTTGACAGAATTATTTTGTGACCATGAATCCTTCTCTTCATTCCCCTCCATTCCCTCTTCTTCACCCCCTTCCTCCTCCTCTATTACACACAATGAGCATCAGAAAATTCTAAGCATTCCTGAATACTGATATTTCAAGTGATTTGACCTTAGAATTTTGGTGATAAAGTGTTTCATTTTGGGTGTCATATTAACTTAAAGCCTGAGAATTTGGGGCTGCATATTTTGGGGCTGGCACCTAATCATTAATAGCTGTGAATTTTCTGAAGTACTTGAAATGTTTTAATGAATACACGACTCACATACATTTGCAACTAGTGGCTAAGAGCCCAGTCTGCTTTGATTCAATTCCCAGCTTGGCCTCTAACCAGTTGTATGACCTTGAACAATTTACTTAACTTCTTGATGCTATTTCCTCATCTATAACAGAGTTGTTGTGAAGATTTAATGAGATAATAAATATAGAGTATTTGGAATGTTTCTATATGTAATAAGTGCTCAATAAACATGAGCTTATATTTCTATTATAAAGTAAAATAACTGACTCCACACTACACTCAAAGTGTCACAATTTTGAAATGATGCTTGCATATTATATTGTTATTTTTGCTGAAACTTGAGTCATTTACATCTTCAGGATTTTTCATATTCAAATCTTTTTCATCTTGTTCTTTCCTCCACACATGCACTTATTAGATGGTTGATTAATGTTATTCATTCATTCATGGCAAGGCTACATATCAAAGTCTTTGCTCTAAATTTTCTGTCTTAAAGTGTAATCTCTCCCCCATCTTCTATCTCACTAGTACCTTGAGGGCTCTTGAGGAGTTGGGCACTTTCCCAACTCCTACCAAAACACATAAAGATTCAAAGAATCCCTTGGTCAGAGAGGGAGACAGAAAGATTTGAAGGCATGCCAGCAAAGTCAGACACATATTGGCTCATTTAATCCATACAACAATCCTATGAGTGAGGCACTATTATTATCTCCATTTCACAAATGATGAAATTGAGGCAAAGAAGGATTAGGTAACTTGACTGAAGTCAAGCAGTTAGGAAGTGGAAGAGTTAGAAATCAAATCCAAGTGTTCAGACTCCTTAGTCATACAAATCCCTGTCCTGGAAGAGCTCATGACACAGGCAGGAAAACAGACATAGCATGTGTAAGTGTTAAAATATGGAGTAAAAATGAGCTGTAGGAGCAGAGTGGAAGGCATGGCAAGCTAACAGTTTGAAGGAGCAAGGAATGTCATTGGGCAGAAGCAGCCAGTCCCATTTTGAAGGATGAATGGATTTCCCAGGGGGAGAAGGGCAAAAGGACACTGTGAGCTGCAGAAGCAATGTGTGCAAAGACTTGCCGGGATGGAAGTGCCAACTCTGTTTGAGGAATGCCAGAGGAGTTTCTGGGATGGACACACAGAAGGAGACATTTGGAGGATGTCTCTTGGGACAAGGCTGGAGTGATAGATTAGACTAAACTGCCTTGTGCAAATGAGCTTCAGATTTTAGCCTGTAGGAAATTGTGGCACAGTGGAAGTTTTAAAAGTATGAGAGAAGCATAATCAGATTTGTATTTTGTAAAGAACTTTTTGAAATTGCAGAAGAATAAGGTATAAAGGTATAGACCATAGGTAGGGATGGAGAGAGATTATGAAACTGAGCATGACCTTGCAGAACCTTCCCAGAGACAGACCACTCCATGTTGCCTGCTTCTTGTTTATAGAAAAAGCTATAGGCTTCTAGGCCTTCCCAGATTTCCAAAGAGCAAACTCAAGTCATTAAAAATTAGAGAAGTAGAAAATGCAGAAACAAAGGAAAGTAGTCAAGCAAGAAAAATAATAATAGCTTAAACAAGAGTTCAGCCATAAAACAGAGTCATAGGACCCCTAGTTCTTCCTCAAGAGATATGGATAACAATCTGATGCATGTCCTTGAGTTGTTTTACAGAAACCCAGACCCCACCTGATAGAAACTACTGACCAGAAGCACATAGACCCCAGACTGGTTGGAACCAGAAGACTGATGATTAAGATACCCAAAATCTCACCTTGTTACCTCACCAACAACCAATCAAAAAAACATCCATGAGGTGATCATGTGCTCTTGAACCTCACCCTTAAGGTTGCTTTTAAAAATCTTTTCCCAAAAGCCATCAGGAAGTTCAGATCTTTTCAGCATTAACTACCTGTTCTGCTTGCTTGTCACCCTGCATATAAATGTTGTAATTTCCTTCCCTGTAACCTGATGTCAGTAGATTGGCTTTGCTGCACATCAGGCAAGCAAATCTGAGATTGGTTCATTAACAATAAGAGGTTGCATTCATCCAAATGAGAGCTGATCTGATGATGGTATAATTCAGGGTGTGGCAGTAGGCAATGGATTTTAAATGTCATCTTGTTGATTAAGGCTCCTAATACTAACTTGTAAGTTTGAATTCTAATTCTGTCCTATGAAATGCCTACAGATATCAACTATATGTTGTCTACAAACTTGAAATATTGTCTGATGACTTCACCTGGATCAATAATTAAAATATGTAACAAAAGGGGGCTTCCCTGGTGGGACAGTGGTTGAGAGTCCACCTGCCGAGGCAGGGGACATGGGTTCGTGCCCTGGTCTGGGAAGAACCCACATGCCGCGGAGCAGCTAGGCCTGTGAGCCATGTCCACTGAGCCTGCGTGTCCGGAGCCTGTGTTCCACAACAGGAGAGGCCACAACAGTGAGAGGCCCTCATACCGCAGGAAAAAAAAACAAAACAAACAAAAACCAAAAAAAAACCCAAAAGGGACAAGGTGATCTGTGCGCAGAAATCATTTCTAATTTAGCATCAAACTCCTTTTCTCTCCACTGAGATACTTAGGAAAATGGACACATAATCAACTAATTTTAGAGTTTCAAATCCATCCTTAGATGCTGCCCCCTTTATTTTTTTAACATCTTTATTGGAGTATAATTGCTTTACAATGGTGTGTTAGTTTCTGCTTTATAACAAAGTGAATCAGTTATACATATACATATATCCCCATACCTCTCCCACCTTGCATCTCCCTCCCTCCCACCCTACGTATACCACACCTCTAGGTAGTCAAAACGGACGGAGCTGATCTCCCTGTGCTATGCAGTTGCTTCCCACTAGCTATCTATTTTACATTTGGTAGTATATATATGTCAGTGTCACTCTCTCACTTTGCGCCAGCTTACCCTTCCCCCCTCCCCGTATCCTCAAGTCCATTCTCTACTAGGTCTGCGTCTTTATTCCCATCTTGCCACTAGGTTCTTCATGACAATTTTCATTTTGTTTTTCAGATTCCATATATATGTATTAGCATACGGTATTTGTTTTTCTATTTCTGACTTACTTCACTCTGTATGACAGACTCTAAGTCCATCCACTTCACTACAAAAAACTCAAATTCGTTTCTTTTCATGGCTGAGTAATATTCCATTGTATATATGTGCCACGTCTTCTTTATCCATTCATCTATTGATGGACACTTACGTTGCTTCCATGTCCTGGCTATTGTAAATAGAGCTTCAATAAACACTGTGGTACATGACACTTTTGAATTATGGTTTTCTCAGGGTATATGCCCAGTAGTGGGATTGCTGGGTCATATGGTAGTTCTATTTGTAGTTTTTTAAGGAACCTTCATACTGTTCTCCATAGTGGCTCTATCAATTCACATTCCCACCAACAGTGCAAGAGGGTTCCCTTTTCTCCACACCCTCTCCAGCATTTATTGTTTCTAGATTTTATGACGATGGCCATTCTGACTGGTGTGAGATGATATTTCACTGTAGTTTTGATTTGTGTTTCTTGAATGATTAATGAAGTTGAGCATTCTTTCATGTGTTTGTTGGCAATCTGTATATCTTCTTCAGAGAAATATCTATTTAGGTCTTCTGCCCATTTTTGGATTGGGTTTCCTTTTTTAATATTGAGCTGCGTATAAATTTTGGAGTTTACTCCTTTGTCAGTAGCTTCATTTGCAAACATTTTCTCCCATTCTAAGGGTTGTCTTTTGTTCTCATTTATGGTTTCCTTTGCTGTGCAAAAGATTTTAAGTTTCATTAGGTCCCATTTGTTTATTTTTGTTTCCATTTCTCTAGGAGGTGGGTCAAAAAGGATCTTGCTGTGATTTATGTCATAGAGTGTACTGCCTATGTTTTCCTCTAGAGTTTGATAGTGTCTGGCCTTACATTTAGGTCTTTAATCAATTTTGAGTTTATTTCTGTGTATGGTGTTAGGGAGTGTTCTAATTTCATTCTTTTACATGTAACTTGTCCAGTTTTCCCAGCACCACTTATTGAAGAGGCTGTCTTTTCTCCATTGGATATTCTTGCTTCCTTTATGAAAGATAAGGTGACCATATGTGCATGGGTTTATCTCTGGGCTTTCTATCCTGTTCCATTGATCAATATTTCTGTTTTTGTGCCAGTACCATACTGTCTTGATTACTGTAGCTTTGTAGTATAGTCAGAAGTCAGGGAGCCTGATTCCTCCAGCTCCATTTTTCTTTCTTAAGACTGCTTTGGCTATTCAGGGTCTTTTGTGTTTCCATACAAATTGTGAAATTTTTTGTTCTAGTTCTGTGAAAAATGCCAGTGGTAGTTTGATAGGAATTGCACTGAATCTGTAGATTGCTTTGGGTAGTATAGTCATTTTCACCATGTTGATTCTTCCAATTCGAGAACATGGTATCTCTCTCCATCTGTTTGTATCATCTTTAATTTCTTTCATCAGTGTCTTATAATTTTCTGCATATATGCCTTTTGTCTCCTTAGGCAGGTTTATTCCTAGATATCTTATTTATTTATTTTTTTGCTATGGTAAATGGGAGTGTTTTCTTAATTTCACTTTCACTTTTTTAATCATTAGTGTATAGGAATGCAAGAGAATTTTTTGCATTAATTTTGTATCCTGCTACTTTATCAAATTCATTCATTAGCTCTAATAGTTTTCTAGTAGCATCTTTAGGGTTCTCTATGAATAGTATCATGTCATCTGCAAACAGTGATATCTTTAGTTCTTCTTTTCCGATTTGGATTCCTTTTATTTCCTTTCCTTCTCTGATTGCTGTGGCTAAAACTTCCAAAACTATGTTGAATAATAGTGGTGAGAGTGGACAATCTTGTCTTGTTCCTGATATTAATGGAAATGGCTTCAGTTTTTCACCATTGAGGATGATGTTGGTTGTGGGTTTGTCATATATGGCCTTTATTATGTTGAGGTAAGTTCCCCCTATGCCTATTTTCTGGAGGGTTTTTTTTATCATAAATGGGTGTTGCATATTGTCAAAAGCTTTCTCTGCATCTATTGAGATGATGATATGGTTTTTCTCCTTCAGTCTGTTAATATGATGTATCACATTGATTGATTTGCCTATTGATTTGCCTATATTGAAGAATCCTTGCATTCCTCATAAATATTTACAATGGCTATATCTTCTTCTTATATTGATCCCTTGATCATTATGTAGTGTCCTTCTTTGTCTCTTGTAATAGTCTTTATTTTAAAGTCTATTTTGTCTGACATGAGAATTGTTACTCCAGCTTTCTTTTGATTTCCATTTGCATGGAATATCTTTTTCCATCCCCTCACTTTCAGTCTGCATGTGTCCCTAGGTCTGAAGTGGGTCTCTTGTATACAGCATAAATACTTGTCTTGTTTTTGTATCCATTCAACCAGTCTATGTCTTTTGGTTGGAGCATTTAATCCATTTACATTTAAGGCAATTATCAATATGTATATCCCTATCAGCATTTTCTTAATTGTTTTGGGTTTGTTATTGTAGGTCTTCTCCTTGTGTTTCCTGCCTAGAGAAGTTCCTTTATCATTTTTTGTGAAGCTAGTTTGGTGGTGCTGAATTCTCTTAGCTTTTGCTTGTCTGTAAAGGTTATAATTTCTCCACCGAGTCTGAATGAGATCCTTGCTGGGTAGAGTAATCCTGGTTGTAGGTTTTTCCCCTTCACCACTTTAAATATGTCCTGCCACTCCCTTCTGGCTTGCAGAATTTCTGCTGAATAATATCTGTTAACCTTATGGAGATTCTCTTGTGTGTTATATGTTGATTTTCCCTTGCTGCTTCTAATATTTTTTTCTTTGTCTTTAATTTTTGATAGTTTGATTAATATGTGTCTTGGTGTGTTTCCCCTTGGCATGTATGGGACTCTGTGATTCCTGGACTTGATTAACTATTTCCTTTCCCATATTAGGGAAGTGTTCAGCTATAATCTCTTCAAATATTTTCTCAGTCCCTTTCTTTTTCTCTTCTTCTTCTGGGACCCCTATAATTAAAATGTTGTGCATTTAATGTTCTCCCAGAGGTCTCTGAGACTGTCCTCAATTGTTTTCATTGTTTTTCTTTATTCTGCTCTGCAGTAGTTATTTCCACTCTTTTATCTTCCAGTTCACTTATCCATTCTTCTGCTTCACTTATTCTGCTATTGATCCTTTGTAGAGAATTGTTAATTTCATTTATTGTGTTGTTCATCACTCTTTGTTTGTGCCTTAGTTCTTCTAGGTACTTGTTAAAAGTTTCTTGTATTTTCTCCATTGTATTTTGAAGATTTTGAATCATCTTTGCTATCATTTTTCTGAATTCTTTTCCAGGTAGACTGCGTATCTCCTCCTCATTTGTTAGGTCTGGTGGGTTTTTACCTTGCTATTTCATATGCTGTGTGCTTCTCTGTCTTCTCATTTTGCTTAGCTTACTGTGTTTGGGGGTCTCTGTTTCACAGGCTGCAGGTTCATAGTTCCCATTGTTTTTGGTGTCTGCCCCCAGTGGCTAAGATTGGTTCAGTGGGTTGTGTGGCTTCCTGATGGTGGAGACTAGTGCCTTTGTTCTGGTGGATGAGGCTGGATCTTTTCCTTCTGGTGGGCAAGACCGCATCCAGTGGTGTGTTTTGGGGTATCTGTGAACTTACTATGATTTTAGGCAGCCTCTCTGCTAATGGGTAAGGTTGTGTTCCTGTCTTGCTAGTTGTTTGGCATAGGGTGTCCAGCACTGTAGCTTGCTGGTCATTGAGTGGAGCTGGGTCTTGGCTTTGAGATGGAGATCTCTGGGAGATTTTTGCAGTCTGATATTACGTGGAGCTGGGAGGTCTCTTCTGCACCAATGTCCTGGACTTGGCTCTCCCACCTCAGAGGCACAGCCCAGACTCCTGGCTGGAGCACCAAGAGCCTGTCATCCACACGGCTCAGAATAAAAGGGAGAGAAAGAAAGAAAGAAAGAGAAGAAAGAAAGAAAGAAAGAAAGAAAGAAAGAAAGAAAGAAAGAAAGGAAGGAAGGTAGGAAGGAAGGAAGGAAGAAAGGAAGAAGATAAAAAAATAAAATAATTAAAATAATTATTAAAAAAAATTTTAAGTAATAAAAAAGAGAAAGAAAGAAGAGAGCAACCTAACCAGAAAACAAATCCACCAATGATAACAAGCGCTAAAAACTATACTAAAGAAAAAAACAACAACAAAAAAACAGACAGACAGAACCCTAGGACAAATGGTAAAAGCAAAGCTATACAGACAAAATCACACACAGAAGCATACACATACACACTCACAAAAAGAGAAAATGGGGGAAAAAAATATATCATTGCTTGCAAAGTCCACCTACTCAGTTTGGGTTGATTCATTGTCTATTCAGGTATTCCACAGATGCACGGTACATCAAGTTGATTGTGGAGCTTTAATCCACTGCTTCCGAGGCTGCTGGGAGAAATTCCCTTTCTCTTCTTTGTTCGCACAGCTGCGGGGGTTCAGCTTTGGATTTGGCCCCACCTCTGCATGTAGTTCGCCTGAGGGTGTCTCTTCTTTGCTCAGACAGGACGGGGTTAAAGGAGCAGCTGATTCGGGGCTCTGGCTCACTCAGGCCTGGGGGAGGGAGGGGTACGGAGTGCAGGGCAAGCCTGCGGTGGCAGAGGCTGGCATGATGTTACAACAGCCTGAGGCACCGCCGTGTGTTCTCCCGGGGAAGTTGTCCCTGGATCACGGGACCCTGGCAGTGGTGTGCTGCATAGGCTCCCGGGAGGTGAGGTGTGGATAGTGCCCTGTGTTTGCACACAGGCTTCTTTGTGGCTGCAGCAGCAACCTTAGCGTCTCATGCCCATCTCTGGGGTCTGCGCTGATAGCCGCGGCTCGCGCCATTCTCTGGAGCTCCTTTAAGCTGCACTCTTAATCCCCTCTCCTCACGCACCAGGAAAAAAAGAGGCAAGAAAAAGTCTCTTGCCTCTTCGGCAGATGCTGCCCCTTTTAGAGTCTCTGACCACAAGAGCATGCCCACGTTTTTTCTGAAATGTCTGCAAACTCCTTTCTTGCAGCCATATTTAAAGGTTGTGTTATGCCCAATGTTCTTCTTCTTGCTCCAGTATTGCTCAAACAATGCTTCTGGGGATGGCAATAATAAACAGGTCTATGATTACTTTCAGGATCCTGATGTGCATTCCATCTGGACATGGAGTCCTATCCTTAGATAAAGGAATTAAGTGCTGTCTCATTATCACCTATTTTGAGTTTTAAATACTTCTGGATCACGTTAATTTAAAGGTTATTTTTGTCTATTGGGTAATTCAAAAGTAAAATGGTAATGAGTAATTTCCTTTTATCTTTGTAAAATAATACAAGATAATTTTTCAGCCATCAATTTCTTTCAAGATTTCTGTTATCTGCTGAATTAAAGATTCTTTTGGTTTGCAAGTGACAGAAATTCAATTTGAACTAGCTTAAGTCATTTGGGAGATGGCTTACATTACCTGGAATGGCAAGGATAAAACTTATTAATGTCCAAGGTAACTGGGCACACAAAAAGCTAGGAACTAATGAAAAACAATAGCTCTGACACTTCAATTTCACCAAATGCTTCCTTTTTGGCAGTTAGAATTAGGAAAGGATAAAAAATTTATCTTTGCTTACATCTACCTTTTGAAAATGAATTGCCAGCAAGTCGTGAACTATTGTCAGATGGCTTATTGTAGAAAGCTAGGTTATCACTGTCCACACCATCTTTATGGAGTGCTGCTCCCTTATCCATCTTCTTTCCTAACTCTAATCTCCAAATAGTGAGATTTTCTCAGTATTGGAAGTCATTGTATAAGAAAACACATAGTGTAGTTCCCTATGGCAGAGAGCTGAGGGTGCATTGAGAAGAGTGGCAAGTACAGTTTAAGGGTTAAAAAATTGGAATTTGGAGCCATATCAACCTGGGCTCAAAGCAAAATTTCATCATTTAGTGGGTATGTGACTTTGGGCAAATTTCCTAATGAATCTGTTACTCAGTTTTCATATCTGTAAAATAAGGATAGTAATAATACTTTCTTCATAGGATTTGTTGACTGCTGACTCTCTAAAAATATCACCAAAATAACCCATTGATTAAGCAGAGCCAAGTGATTTACCCATTGCAAGGGGAAAGAACATAACTTTGACTAAGTGATCCAATACCTTAGAAGGGGAAGGACAAGGATGGGTATTTATACAGTTTGGGGGGTTAGTTAAATTAGTATTTCAATACCAGGACCTGAAATTGGATAAAGTTCATAATATAGTTTCAGATTGGTGGACATAGGGAAGGGAGGGTTTTGAAGTGCATTTCGATGAATAAACAGTTGTTTGACAAGTGAGTAGTTCACTCAGTTGAGCAATCTATTGTTCTGAGAGGAGGGCTCCATTCCAACAACAATTCTGTGGCACTCAACCCTGTGTCCTATGATTCAGTTAAATTCTGATATTACCTGGAGTTGTCACAAACCCTACAAGTTAAGGGCACAAGACTGCCCCCACTTCAGACACCAGCTGCAAGTCTCAGGCATCCCCAATATACTTGTGCTTCTTCTGGGCTGACTACAAATTTGGGAGTTTCCCCACTCTCCCTCAGGTTTGAGAATGCGCCAGAATGACTCACAGAATGCAGAGAAGCACTGTACTTAACAATTACCAGTTTATTATAAAGGATATGAATAAGCAGTCAGATGAAGAGATACATATAGCAAGGTCTGGGGGAGGGAGACAATTTCCATGCCTCTCTGGGTAATCCACCCTCCCAGCACATCATTGTGTTCACCAACCAGGAATTTCTGTTAACCTCATTGTTCCTGGGTTTTTATATGGAGTTTCATGACATGGGTATGTCTGACCAAATCTTTGGCCATGTAATTGAACTCAATTTCCAGTCCCTAACCCCTCCATAGAAGATGTCTGGGTGTGGAGTTGACAATTCCAACCCTCTAATCATGTGGTTGGTTCCTCTGGTGACCATCCCCCAACCTGAAGTTATTTAGGGCACCCCACAATCGCATTAACATAAATTCTAGTATAGTTGAAAAGAACTCATTATGAGTAACAAAAGACACTCCTGTCACTCAGGGAATTCCAAGGGTTTTAGGAGCTCTTTGCCAGGAAGTGGGAACAAGGACTAGATATACTTTTTTTTTTTTTTTGTGGTACGCGGGCCTCTCACTGTTGTGGCCTCTCCTGTTGCAGAGCACAGGTTGCGGACGTGCAGGCTCAGTGGCCACAGCTCACTGGCTTAGCCGCCCCGCAGCATGTGGGATCCTCCTGGACCGGGGCACGAACCCGTGTCCCCTGCATTGGCAGGCGAACTCTCAACCACTGCGCCACCAGGGAAGCCCTAGATATACTTTTTATTATACCATAAGCGCTACTGAAACCGAGCAGGAGCCCATGGGGCTCCTGGACACAAAAGTCTTTCTGGGTCCCCTGTTTCTTGTTTGTAGGACATAAGCTTCATTCAGCCTCCATGACCTTCCTAAGTTCCAAAGGCCAGGTTCAAACAATTGCTAATCAGGGAAGGAAGGGGATGCAGAGAAAAAGGAGGAGCAGTCAAGAAACAATAGTGAAGCCTTGGGGCAGGGTTCTGGTCCCTCCTCAAGGGATATACATAACAATATCTTTGAGCTCTTCTGCATAACTAAAAACCCCCACCAAATGGAAGATATTAACTACTTGATTAAACATTCTTCTTTCCAGAGAGAAGGTCACAGTTCAACAACCTCAAGAACAATAGAAGCCCATCACACACCAGATGATCCCTGGATTGGAGGAATGCAGGTCCTGCAGGCTCCCTGATCCTTACCAACAACCCTGACTATAAAACTCCTTATAACACCCTCCCAGGTTGGAACACACAGTTCTGAGAGCATTAACCTACTGTGGCCCCCTTTGTCTGGCAAAGCAATAAAGCTATTCTTTTCTACTTCACCCAAAACTCTGTCTCCAAGATTCAATTCAATACTGGTGTACAGAGGCTGAATTTCAGCTGTACTATGAATTCTGGCTAGCAGTCTATTGTCTGGAGATGGGCTAGTTGAGTAGTCTGTTATTCAAACAAATGGAATTTAGGGAAGTTTCTTAGGCAAATAATATTATTTACAACTTTACCTTCCTGGGTGAGGATTTTCTAGAATAGTAATGTTAATGTAAATACTCCAAGTTCTTGATCCTATTAAGCTGTGTGGTGGGTTAATACAGATTATTACAAGAAGGGCTTTTTCTTCCAGATTTTATTGTTTTAACTATGAAAATACTTTTCCAGTGTTTAGCAAAAAGTAGATTTTCAAAAAATTAGCGATGTGGATTTATATAGGAATAGGGAAAGGTAGAACAATTATGAAACAGTTATTATAGTTCAGGAGAAATTTGGTACATCCATGAACAAGGTTCATGGCAATGGGGATGGACAGGAGAGATGGACCCAAGAGATATTCAGAGTATATACCTCAGAGAATTTTATAGCAGACTAAATGAGGAGAGTAAGGAGAGAGAAAGCATGACTACTGTGGATGCATGATGTAACTACTCATAAAGATACAGAATGGAGATGATGGAGCAGAATTTGAGGAGTGAGTTTATGGTTGGATACATTATTGTTGTCTGAAGGGGACAGGAATGAAAAGGAGCCTATATTTTAAAATTAATAAGTAATTGGATAAGGTCTTTCCTGGGAGACATCCAACTCAGGAAGCAGTTAGGAACACATGTCTGAAACTTAGTGGTAGAGACTGAAGGTCAGTGCAGAATAAAGACCAAGTTTACAGGCATAGTGAATGACAGCATCTGTTCTTAACCTGACCTTCTGCAGGATTGCACATGGTGTCTGAGTATTAAAGTTTTTAGGGCATTGTGACTTGTTCATCTTATACTTCAATAAAATTTAATCAGGTATCACCATGGTAAACAACCCTTCTTGTAAACCCAGGCAGGGAATTTCCTCATCCCAGGCAGAACACAGTAGCCATAAATTTGCCCCATGAATTACAGAATGATATAGAAACTGTAAACCAGCACTTCAATAAACAACCACAAGAGGCTAATTGTCTGCAAATCTCTTTCTTCCTTATGCTCAGAGTCTGGAACTAATTTTAATTGCTGATTAAAATGGTCATTTCCTCTCCTGTATTTGGGTGCTAATGACAACATCCTTAGAATTCCACAAATTCCATCAAGTGTTGGGAATGATGGAGTTGCATAATCAGGAAAAGCTTCCACTCAGTACTGAAGGACATAGAGCTAATGATGGATAGGAAATGATGCAAGAAGCATGCTGAAAAGTTATAAGCTAGAGTGACTAGGTGAGTTTTACCACAATGTATTAACTGACACTCTAGCCCAAGGAGCAAGTTTGTCCATTTTTAAATACTTGCTTTAAGATAAAAGCCAGGAAGCTTCAAATACATTTATGAGCCTTTGGAATACAGTTCAAAGAGGGTCTCAAATATGTTAAAAGATTCCTGAGAACCTGGTGTTAAGTACAGATGACTTATTTAACTCAGAGTCTTGAATAAAGCAGCTAGTGGCAGCCTTCAAAATTCAATGTCTTTCTGAGTATTCCAACAGATCCAAGGTCAAAACAAAGGAACTTTTTAATAGATTCTCTAAACCTACGAAAGTCTTGATAATGAGACAGAGGAGAAAATTAAATAGAGCCAAGTCAAAATGAGGCTTCATTTCTTTCTGTGCATCTTGATTTATCACCTATGATCAAAGTTAAAGAGATATTCACATGTAAATGCCCTCTAGAAACACTGGCTGAAAAATTTTAATTTAACTTACTTATTATTATTGAAGTAGTAGAAAGAAGATTGTTTTCAAAGGTAACTAATATGAATTTAATTTTAGTATTTATTCATTCAGCCAATCAACATGTTTTACAAATCTGTGTGATACTGGGCTTAACTTTTATGAGCCTCAATTCTTCCTGCATAAAAGGAGTGAGTTAGACTAGATGATGTTGTGAAGGAGCAGAATATGTCACCCCCAAAATGTGCCTCTTTGACATGTGGATTGTTTTGAGCTGAAGGCAATTAAGACACAGCAGACTCAGGAAAAGCTGTTTACCTCTCCCTTAACTGCCTGAAAGAATTTGGATAGAAGACCTATACCAGGAAGAAAGCTATTACCAGAGATAACTTTCTAAATCAGAAAGACTTATCTGCACAGCATGGTAAATCTATGTTTACCAAACATTTGTTCTTCTCATCTTCCTGTGAGTTGTCTTCCTCTCCATCAAGGCTCCAGACCCCTACTTCTTCCTCCTTAGCTCAGGATGGCAGATAAGCCTCAATTTCTTGACTGCCTTGGAGTCTGCCTGTCTTTGTGGGGCTCCCATACATACATAATTAAATTTGTTTTTCTCCTGCTAATCTATCTTATGTCAATTTGATTATTAGACCAACCAAAGAAACTAGAAAGGAAGAAGGAAAATGTTTTACCTCCCTACAATGTCTGAGTGCATTCTAGCTCTAACATTTTTTTATAAAATTGAAGACAAATTCTATGAGAAAAAAATATGCCTACTGGATTGCCTTTATCCCTTAAAAGTTAAATGTCACATACATAGAGAAAAAATGGTCCAGTGATGAAATATTAATAAAAATACTGAGGCAGGGAGAAGTAGGCTATGGTGATAGATGCTACAGGGTGACAGATGCATGTTGGTGCCATGAGAATGCCAATTTTTTTAGTCTTAGGGATGCTATTCTTATATCTTAAATGGTGACTTAATTCATACATTTTTTATGGTTGGAATTCTATTAAAGGGATAGAGGGGATTTTTAAAATAGATTCTCTAAACATACCAAAGCCTTGATGATGAGACAGAGGAGAAAATTAAATAGAGCCAGAGCCGAAATGAATATCAGGAATAATATTTTGCTTAAACATATATCTTCTTTTCTCAACCAGTTTTTATTTCACTATACAGCCATCTAAGTTCTGACAACAATAAAAATTACAAGTGCTTACTGAGCACAAACACTGTTTTAAGTATTTTAAACAATTTCACACATTGAATCCTCATAGCAATTCTATGAAATAAACACTATTATGACCCTTATTTTGCAGAGGAAGAAACTGAGACTTTTAAGTACTCTTTAGTAACTTGCCCAGGGACACACCATACAGCTAACTAGTGAGAAATGGAATTCAAATCCAGGTGTGTCTGTGTCTAAAATCAGAGTTCTTGATCCTGAAAGGTAGCAGAATACAGTAGCCCCAAATATGCTGCTTTTGTGTATTGAATTTTTGAGCTATAGACACTTGAAAAGCAGCTAATACTGAAGTCCCCTATCTGCCTAAACACAGATCCTCCAAAGGAACTCAATTGTCATAGATCCACTCTCCATGAGTTTCATCACTCAGGAAAGATTTACTCATCACAGAAGAGGAGACTAGACCACACCTAGACAAACTTTATCACAAACTATTATACCTCCTGTCTACTCTTTAAGGGCCCATTCATCTTTCCTAAAAATCCTTTATTCTTCCCTGAGAAGCCTACAGCCCCTCTCCCCTTCTCTATTAAGAGGCCATTTAATCCTGAATCATAAGCCACCTCGAGAAGTTACTCATTTTTTGCTGGGTATTTCCCATGTATACATGAGGTATACATATTAATAAACTTCTGTTTTTCTCTTGTTAATCTTTTTCTCACAGGGATCTCAGCTAAGAATTCAAAAGTGTGGAGGGAAAATTATTTTTTTCTCCCCTACAACCTCTATGTCATATTTCCTATTCTCTCTTTCTTGTGTCTCCATGGTAGTTGGTGTCATAATTATTAGTGATGACTCAAAGTGGGAAAGGGAACAGATCTAAGTATAACTTTAGTCACAAAGTGCTCTTAAGAGATCCATGTAAATATCTGTTGGCTGATATGTGTGATATTACTTCACCATAAAATAATTCCTGAGAGGAATTTACTAACTAGAATTTTACTGGTGATTTAACCCAATATCAAATATTAAGATTATTTCACATAATGAGTAACATGTGGGCTTCAGCTCTAGACTGTGGTATGAATCTGCTAATGTGCCTATGTAAATCTCTTCTTCCTATGTGTTTACCACTAACCTTTCTGGAGTACTCATCCAACATCTAAGTTCACGAAATACCTCCTGTCTTTATTGTGGATGCCTCAGCCCTAACAAGCCCCCTCGGTCCTCTGAAACCCTGTGGAACTTATGGCCCATTTTTTATTGTGCACATATTGTGTGCTGCTTTGGATGTTTGTATCTATATTCACTCCATGATCCAGTGTCCCACTTTGATGGCAAGAGCCACTGTTCCTGATATGTATTTTCTGTAACCCTTAGCAAAAGTTTGACTTAAACTAGGCTCTCAACAAATGTTTAATGATAGTAATAATCCTATGTGAGTCAAAGCCAATCTCTCCTTTCCTTTAGTGTATCTTGAAACAGGGAATTTCAGAATTATGCATCTTCTCTGACTTATATGTAGTTAAGGAATTAAAAGGCAGTAATGAGGAGTTCTACATAGTCTCAATCTACAGATGAAAAGACTCACTTTTCCCCACCCAGCAGGTTCTTGCCCTGCCATTTCTCTACTTCTTTAAGGCCTTTAAACAATTCTGGAAGGTCTTAAGCAAAATAATCTGTTACAAACTTAATTAGCTTGCATCATCATCAAAGTGTGTTAGGAGCTATGGGGGATTGAAGGCATTCATTCATTTACTCATTGATTTATTCAACAAGTGTTTACTAAGTAATTATTAGCTTCAAGTGTTATGCTAAATGCTGGGGTTACAGAGATGAAATTTTAATTCTCTGTTTTAAGAAGCTCATGTTATAGAGGCATATAAACACAATATGTGATAAGTGCTTGACAGAACTGTGACAGATGAACAGGTTGCAGTGAGAGAATAGTCAATGGGAATCAGTATTGACTGGAGCATCAGAAAGTTTTTGATGAAATTGTTAGAAGGGCAAATAAGAAGACAAGGAGCACTGTTATCAGAATAATATAAATAAAATTTGATCCAATCTTCAAAGTTTCTGCGGTCAAATGCTGTGTGTTTGTAAATGCCTGAAATCAAATTAAGAAACTTAAAGAGTTAGTCAAGTACTGAGAGACATTGAATATCTCAAATTCCTTTTTCAACAGGTGTGGAAATTGATGACCAGAGAAGTTTGGTAGGTGTTCGAGTTCTCACAGAGAATCTGCAGAGACAAGGCAGAAATCTGGTCCAGCACAAGGCCACATGGCCTTTTAGACTTATCATTGCTCTGGGAAAGTAGAAGATGATTCATTTTTCAAGCATTATTTTTGTTATGTGTGAATTAGGGAGTACTTGTAGTGGTGAGGAGAGGACTGTTAAGATGTAAAAGACTGATTCCATGCATATCTCACATGTTAGCTGTCTTTCTTGACCTTTGAGATTTGGATAAGCTTTCCACAAACCACCATTTAATGAAATAATTCCGACTTCAGATTTTTTGCTCCTCAAAAAATCTGAAAATTCTTGAAGTGTTCATAGCCTCATGGTCACCTATGGCTATGAACTTCAGGGTTTAAGTGTCATCCCCAAATTTTTCTTGTCCTAGTTTTGTTCTGCACCACACTGAACCAAAATATAAAATTCAAGCCTTTTGTCAATTTCTGTTTTTAAAAAAAAGACTCACAAGGGATTTATGTGAAGCAGACTATGCAGAAAATTTGGAATTGGGCTAGTGGCAGAATAAGCGTGTACAGCTGGGCAGCACAAGCAACCACAAACAGAACATTAGACATCCCTATTTATAAAATTCCATAAGTTATTTTGCTGCTAACAATGTTAATTTCCTGTTTCAAGTGACATCATTTCTGCTTGGATTGTTTCTTCATTCCAATTTTATATCCTTGTCTCCTCTGATCCTGATATACCTATGCTTTTCTCTTGTAAACACCATATCAGTGTATGCAGGCCTGAAAACCAATAGTGAGCACCTGTATCTCTTTGCCTGAGGGTTTTCTCTGGTTATTGGTGCCTGCTTCACACATGTGCCCATGCTCTGTCAAGCCACAATCCTCAACCAGTGACTGATGGATGTCCATGTATAGACACCTTAGGTCCCCCACCGCTTGGTGGGATGACTGTCAGTGTGTGTTCTACACAGGCTTTTACAATTCCTAGCAAGTTTAAGCTCCAATTGGTAACACATAGTTGATTGGTTTCCTCCTCTTCTGATCCCATTCCCCTACCCGTGTTCTATGAGTTCACCTCTCAAACCACTTGCTATCAAAAATCTTTGTTTCTGGGTCTGCTTCTATGAGAATCCAAAATAAGACACCTCCACCCAAAAGGTTTATAAGTTATTTTCCCAAACATGGGTTTCTCCCTCTATGTGCATATTTGTTAGAAAGTTTTCCTGCCTCTAACATATACTTGTCAAAGGATTGGCTTATTATTTGGCAGGAGGGTATAAAAATAGCAATAACTCCAAAAGTGTCAAGCAATCAAAGCATGCTGATTTATCCTGATCTTTTCACAAAGAGGGCATTTTGTTTAGAGAATTACTACTCTTATGATGGGAATTACATGTCTGGCAAGAGATATCAAGGCTTAAGTTGACAGCACCACTAGGAATTCACATCGAACTGTGCTTCTCCAGGAAGTCCATTTTAATCCCAAGGTGAAGTTTGAGAGTCATGACTTTTCTCTCCTCAGCTTTATGGTAGTTTAGAAAACAGTAACTCAGCATCTATTATGTGATCAACACTATATAAGATCCAGGGAATACAGAGATGAAAGAAACAAATTAGGTGTTCACATTTTAATGGAGAAGACAGGCTTTAGTCAGATATTTTGATACAATGTGGTTAGATTTCTACTAAAGGATGCCTAAGCACTATGGTAGCAAGGTGCCCAGTTTTTGCATGAAATGAGTATTTAACAATGCCTGTGTGAATGCAAGAACAAAATAAGAGCCCTTCTAGGGTACGGATGACATTTCTGGACTCTCCTAAACATTTCTGAAATTGTCCTGGAAAACTTGTGTCAATACTCTTTGTGGACACATGTCAAAGTTAAGGTCTCAACTTCTTTTTCTTCACCTTTTATTTTATTTTTTTAATTAAAGTATAGTTTATTTACAATATTATATTAGTTTCAGGTGTACAACATAGTGATTCAATGTTTTTATAGATTATACTCCATTACACTCCATTTGAAGTTATTACAAAATAATGGCTGTATTTCCCTGTACTGTACAATATATTCTTGTTGCTTATTTATTTTATAAGTATTAGTTTGTGTCTCTTAATGCCATACCCCATCCCACCCCTCCCCCCTTCCCTTTCACCATTGGTAGCCGCTAGTCTGTTCTTTATATCTGTTAGTCTGTTTCTTTTTTGTTATATACATTGGTTTGTTTTATTTTTTAGGTTCCACATATAAGTGATAACACAGAGTATTTGTCCTTGTCTGACATCTCACTAAACAAAATACTCTCTAGGTCCATTTGATATTGTTGCAAATGACAAAATTTCATTCAGCTTCTTAATCAAGGATGTTGTAGAATGTCAGAACAAAGAGGGATTTAGAGATCATCTACTTTACTTAGTGAGGAATAGAGAAGTTAATAAAATATGCCAAGGTCATATAATAAAATTATCCAGATCCATTCCTGTACCTTTTATATAAAGGGCCTTATCTCCATACACACACATACATACACACACACACACACACACACACACACACACATACACACACACACCCAACCACCACCACCATACATACATTGTCATACTCTTATACTCAATCAAATAAGTAAAAACTTGGATTAGAAAAAAATAAAGCATCATATTTGACTAAAGTTTCCCTCAGTTTCTCTAGGGAAAAGGGAAAATAGTATAAATAAACCATTAAAATATTATGAGAGGCCAATGTGTGACATAGTGGAAATGAATTTAGAATAGCAACCTAGACTGTTCACAAAAGGTCACAGATTACTCTGTCAGGTGGACAATTGCAAAATTGCCTTTATGTTGAACAAGATACTGATTTATATCTTCAATTTTTCGGGGAATGTACTATTTATATCTTTATTTTTCAGGGAACTTCCCATCTCAGAATTCCTAAAAGAGAAAACAAACTATTCTAGAGTTTTCTTCTACAGTTAATTTAAAAGGGAGATAATGCACTAAAAATTTTAATTTAAACGATAGCATTTGGAAGTGCAGAGGTTAAGGTTGTACTCTTTTAAGAGAGAAACTCTTTCCAGCTTTGGAAAAGGAGGAGTAATTGCACTACCAGATCCTCGTGAAAACATATATTGACAGTAGTGTGAGATGCTTTTGATATAGGTTCTCATCTACTTGAACAGCTGACATTTGCTTGCAAAATGTGATGGAACATTGATCAGAGAAGTGTGGACAGAAATACGGAGCAAGAGGAATGGCCTAATTAGACTTATGAAAATGAATGGTGGGGGAGGATGAATAATTTTTCTAATAAATGACTTGAATGATATACGTAAATCTAGAAGAGTGCTTGTCTCAGAAGGTTTCCAATATTAAATCCAAATGGAATGGAAGCAACTTACCTGATGAGCACTAAATGCAAGATGAATGTGTGAGTCTGGCAGCAGAGAAGCCAAGGGTTAACATACTAATAAAATAACTGATTTTGGCAGAGAGAGGTGAGTATTTGTTTGTATAGAAGTAATTGTGGATGATGGCTTAAAAGGTTTTACTTGAAAGTTTGAAGTGATAACAGTGTCATAAATTACATCTCCAAAGATCAGAGTTGTTTTGAGCAAGCAAGTTGTAAATCCTGAGTTTGAAAGTTCATGCTACCAGATGGAGGTCAATTAATACAGAATACAAATACACAGAAAATCAGAATCAGGCCTTATTTATCCTTTTATTCCCTCTAAACTGTATGCATATATGTGACAATAAGATTTTTACTGAATCCATTTAACAACTACTGAGTGCTGACTATGTGCCAGATTCTGTGCTGAGATGAAGATACAAAAGTGTTTACATTCCGGTAAAGAGAGACATTTAAGTTGAACTAATACATTAAATGCAGTGAGAAAATGCAATATCAGAATACTGTGACTGGTACACCTAGGTATGGTATTAGCAAAAGTATGATCTGAGCAGATGGATCAGAGAAGCCTTTATGAAGGAGAAAATTATTGACCAGTTTTTTGAAGGAGCAGTAGGAGTTGACAAGGTAGATAAAAGGTATCAGGGCATGCCCAGCAAAATGAACAGGCTGTGCAAAGTCACAGTGGTATGATATAGTGTTTCACATTTGGAGAATACAAACAATATTGTGATAATAATTCTATAACTGCCAATGCTATATTGCCAAAGAGAAGAATGTAAGGTCAAGAGAGTGGGTGGGGGAGTAATTTCAGCAAGAGGTATGGCTGGAGAGTTAGGTTGGAGCCATCATGGAATTTCCTTGGTAGATGAAGTTTCCTGAGAAAGTTTAAAGTTGACTAGCTTGCTTTGCTGCACCATGAAAATCTCAATACAATTTCTATGGCTTGTTGTGTTCTGATGGGTCATTTTAAGAATTTCGAGGGCTTCCCTGGTGGCGCAGTGGTTGAGAGTCCGCCTGCCGATGCAGTGGACATGGGTTTGTGCCCCGGGCCGGGAAGATCCCACATGCCGCGGAGCGGCTGGACCCGTGAGCCATGGCTGCTGAGCCTGCGTGTCCAGAGCCTGTGCTCTACAACAGGAGAGGTCACAACAGTGAGAGGCCTGCATACAGCACACACACACACACAAATTTCGAGCTCTCAGTTTGTCTAGAAATTTGAATTCTGACAGTGGGAAGAAAGGAGTGATGAACTCTAAGCTATAGAACCCTTGATGGAGATCTTAGAAATACATAATGAATTCATCTTAAGTTAAAAAGATGATAGTGAGCCATGCCTGACACTGCAAGAAAGAGGGAAATGATGTTAGGTCAATAAGTGTATTCTGATACGATGCAATATAAATTCGTTTCCCTAAGTTACATGTGAGTTTTATCTTTAGGTGAAAGTTCAAGGTGATATTAGGGAGTCATATAGTGTTCCCCCAAAATTCATGTCTACCTGGAACCTCAGAATGTTACCTTACTTCATAGTAGTCTTTGCAGATGTATTTAGTCAAGAGGAGATCATACTGGCTTAGGGTGGGCCTTAAATTCAATGACTGGTGTCTTTATAAGAGAAGCAGAGACACAGTCATAGAGAAGAAGCCATATGAAGATGGAGGCAGAGACTGCAGTAAAGTCTCTACAAGCCAAGGAATGCCAAGGATTGCTGAGAGCCACCAGAAGCTAGGAGAGAGGCATGGGACCAATTTCTCCCTCAGTGCTTCTAGAAGGAACCAACCTTGCCAACAGATTTATTTTGGACTTCTAGTCTCCTGAACTACAAAAGAATAAATTTCTGTTGTTTTAAGCTGTCCAGTTTGCGGTAATTGTTACAGGAGTCCCAAGAAACTAATACAGTGTTGTAATATTTTAATAAATTGATAAGCCTAATAATTAGTCATCAGGAAATCCATCAGTTCTGCATGAGACTTTATCATAAATTATAATTAAGCTTCCAGATACTGATTTGGAATATGGTAAAACTTGGGAAAATGCTCCTAAAATGATCCTGTAGTGTTTAACTTTTCTGGATGTCTGTTTTTAACCTATCATGGTCTGACATGCTAAACAAAAAATCCACAGAAAATAACTAAAAATGATGGATAAAATACTTAATATTGCACTGATGAGCCAGCAAGATGTACTTAAATTCCAATGACATAAACATGGAGCTCCAGAAAGGTAGGCTAGTTCTGAAGTCAGTTTTCATCCTGGTGACGTATGCCAAAACTGGTAACGTTGACTTCCTGGTTTGATAGCTTTGCAGGGCACGGGGGGTAGGAGACAAAACATGGGTCCCACCCAAGATGATAAGTCTAAAATAAGTCCACCTCACCCCTCAACCCCTGCCAACAATGCTGAGACTCTAAAGACTACAACTACTGTGTAAGGATGAAAAATAAATATTCCCAGAAGGAAATACCAAGGAAACTTATCTGTTAGCATCTTGTTTTTGAGTGGAAGAAAAAATCTCCCTTGAAATTTCTTAGCTATGGGCCTGTTTTCTCACAGCCAGGTCACAGTCTAAATTCACATACTTGTGGCAGTTCAAAAGTAACGTTATTTGTGGTAGTTCTAGCTAAGGTTTAATTTTAAAGTGTCTCCATGTTGAGGCAAAGGCAAGTCCTCTGTAAATGGATGTACCTTCAAGCAAGTCTTGAGAAATTGAACTGATAAGGTTTATAGTAATATTAGCTCATAGAAAAACAAATCCAAACACACACACAAAACCAGTCAGTAGAAGCATCCAGAAGTGGAGAATGTAAAAGAGAAGAGGAGAGAATTGGAGGATAGAGTGAGAAGCTCTAACATACATTTAATTGGAATTCCAAAATAAAATAACAGAATGGATGACAGCAAAAGTAGAAGTAAAATGCCTGAGAATTTGAAAGATTTTAAATAACTTTAAATACTATAAAGAATTTTAAAATATAAAAAAAATTTAAAGACTTAATGAATTATTAAATTCAGGAAGCCTGAACACTCCAAACAGGTTAAATGAAAAGAAATATACCTCCAAACATTTAAGAGGGGAACCACAGAACACCAAAGAAAAAGAGATGACCATAAATGTAGTCAGAGAGAAAAGCAGGTTATATGCAAAAGAACAATCGGTTTAACAGCAAACTTCTCAAAGCAGTGAGGGAAAGGAGAAGCTAAGGAAATAATGTTTTAAAAGAACTGAGAGAACATGCTGCCAATCTAGAGTTTTACACCCAATAAACCCATATTTCAAAGTAAAATATATCTATTTTTAAAGATAAAATTGAGGAATTTTGCCACCAACAGATCCTTACAAAGGCATTATTTCAAGTAAAAGGAAAAAATTCCAAATGCAAGTTCTTAGGACATTGCATAGAATATTATGAAACATAATATTGATTTCTTAGTTTTGACAAATGTACAATGATTATGTAATATGTTAATATAAGGGGAAACTGAGTAAATGTTGTATAGGAACGCTACTATATTTGCAACTATTCTGTAAATCTAAAATTCTTTCAAAAAGTTTATTTAAAAGATCAAATATAGTCCTAATAAATTAAAAAAAGAATTCTAACTATCTCTGCTTATGAGACATAACTAAAATTAAGACTCAGAATAGTTGAAAAAATACAATAGAAAATTATATGTCAAGCAAATTCCAAGAAAAATATGGTCTTACTATTACAACATCAAACAAAATAGACTTTAAAGAAAAAACTTTACTAGAAATAAAGATGGTCACTCCATATTGATAAAATAATCAGTTCTCAAGGTTGATAAAAATTTAAAACTGTAAGTATGTAATAACGTAGGCTCAAAATATATAAATCAAAAAATGACAGAACCATAAGGAGAAAATGACACATTCATCATCATAGTGGGAAGTTTTAATTCTTCTCTCTCAGTAATTGATGGTTCAAGGAGACAACAGTTGGAACAAATATAAATTTGGTCATTTCGATACCAACCTTGATCTAATGATCTGCTGTGTGTAGGTTATTGTGTGCAGCCATTGGAGAATACTGTACACTTGAGTATTTTAGAAATTTTGAAATATTTGAGGCTGTCCTAGTTACCTACTAGTGATTTATAATTTAATTACATTATGGTTAAAACAGAATTAATCCTTTGAAATTCATTGAGTTCCTTTATGGCTTAGTACAGGGTCAATTTTCATATTTGTCCTGTGGAAGCTTGAAAAAAGTCTGTCTAGAACATTATACCCAGCTTTCAGAGAAATTTATAGCTAGAAACATTTATATTAGAAAAAAAGGATGAATCCTAGTGTGCTAGCATCCATTTTAAGGTGTTAGTCAAAGAATAGTGAAGTAAAAAATTTAGACTTTTCCCCCCACTGTTACCAATTAGAGAATCACCATAATTCTTTGGTGAAGCATAAGGAAAAAGAACCTGAAAATATGATGTGGTTATATGACCCTCCTCCAAAAAAATCTCCCAGTAAACAATGATTTAGATAAGTACTAGTTATTTATTCAAGAGGCTTTGGGAATATCAGGGGTGGGGACAGGGATTAACCTAGTCTAGAGTTTGGGGGAAAGACCTCTCTGAAGAAATGGGGTTTAAATCAAGGTCTCAAGGGCTAGTGGCATTAATCCAGACAAAGAGAAACCCTTACTACACAGCTCTGAAGGAGACAATCCCCAGGCTATGAGGTTTGTTTCCCTTTTTCTGACTTCAGGAAAGTTAGGGGCAAAGCTCAGACTGAACCCCATGTATCAGGGACCCTGGAGAACTGACCAGCACTAAATGCCCCTCCTCAGAAATAAGGCCTTTTTTGCTTTTCACTGCTATGAATTCAAGTCAAAAATGTTTGCCTCATTAATCCCATGTTCAGGAAAAGACGATGAAAATGAGTTGATCAATCAGGACTTTGCTTCCTAGCAGATGATTACGATCATCCAGATACATATGCCTGATTGAAATTGTTCATGATTCAAGACTGGATACTGGAAGCCTGCTGGTCCCATGGAAATTTAATCAAATGTCTGATGCAGTGAAAAATGTACTGAACTGGGAGACAGGACACCTCAGTTCTTGTTTCCAGTTCTTCTATAACCAGCCATGCAGTCTAGGGCATTTCTTGTCATCTCTGTGCCCCAGTTTACTCATTTGAAAGTGAAGGGGTGGGTTTGCCAAATCTATTAGACCTCTTTGAGCTAACTAACATCTCCATTTATTTTCACTAGAGGGTGGCAAGAACTCTCTGTGTTTTGGGTATTTGGTGGTTGGGGAACAAGATAGCAGCTGTGGTCATGATAATAGCAGGAAAGTAGCTAACATTCATTCACTCTCTGAGGGCCAGGTGGTGGACTGGACATTTCAGAAGTCTCATCTCATTCAGTACATACAACAGCCCTCTGAGGTAGGTACCATGCTTGTCCTCATTTTGCAGTTAGGAACAGGAAGCAAAAGAAAGTCAAGTAGGGCTTCCCTGGTGGTGCAGTGGTTGAGAGTCCACCTGCAGATGCAGGGGACATGCGTTTGTGCCCCGGTCCAGGAAGATCCCACAAGCTTTGGAGCGGCTGGGCCCATGAGCCATGGCCGCTGAGACTGCGTGTCCGGAGCCTGTGCTCCACAACGGGAGAGGCCGCAACAGTGAGAGGCCCGTGTACCGCAAAAAAAAATAAAGGAAGTCAAGTAGGTCCATCCACCTCACTACAAATAACTCAATTTCGTTTTTTTTATGGCTGAGTAATATTCCATTGTATATATGTGTCACATCTTCTTTATCCATTCATCTGTTGATGGACACTTAGGTTGCTTCCATGTCCTGGCTATTGTAAATAGAGCTGCAATGAACATTTTGGTACGTGACTCTTTTTGAATTATGGTTTTCTCAGGGTATGTGCCCAGTAGTGGGATTGCTGGGTCATATGGTAGTTCTATTTTTAGTTTTTTAAGTAACCTCCATACTGTTCTCCATAGTGGCTGTATCAATTTACATTCCCACCAACAGTGCAAGAGTGTTCCCTTTTCTCCATACCCTCTCCAGCATTTATTGTATGTAGATTTTTTGACGATGGCCATTCTGACCAGTGTGAGATGATATCTCATAGTAGTTTTGATTTGCATTTCTCTAATGATTAATAATATTGAACATTCTTTCATGTGTTTGTTGGCAATCTACAGTCTGTCATACAGAGTGAAGTAAGTCAGAAAAAGAATGCCATATGCTAACACATATATATGGAATCTAAGGAAAAAAAAAAAGGTCATGAAGAACCTAGGGGTAAGACGAGAATAAAGACACAGACCTACTAGAGAATGCACTTGAGGATATGGGGAGGGGGAAGGGTAAGCTGTGACAAAGTGAGAGAGTGGCATGGACATATATGCACTACCAAAAGTAAAATAGATAGCTAGTGGGAAGCAGCCACATAGCACAGGGAGATCAGCTGGGTGCTTTGTGACCACCTAGAGGGGTGGGATAGGGAGGGAGGGAGACGCAAGAGGGAAGAGATATGGGAACATATGTATATGTATAACTGATTCACTTTGTTATAAAGCCAAAATTAACACACCATTGTAAAGCAATTATACTCCAATAAAGGTGTTAAAAAAAAGAAAAAAGAGGAAGTCAAGTAACTTGCCCAAGGTTATGCAGCTCATAAGGCATGGAGCCAGAGGTGGACTCCTGCTGTGTGCAAATGCCAAAGACACACAGAGTGCTGGCTGGGGAGGGAGGAAGGGAGGGGAGTGAGAGAAGCCATCACTGAGTAAAAGAGGGAAACAGAATAAGAGGTAAGATGAGCCTATGACAGACTTCATGTTTCATAATTTGGTTTAAGACAGGCCATGGCAGGACAGCTACCTTGCACATCTCCAAGGGGCAGTATCCACAGAGCACAATGGGAATAGAGTGCCCTGAAGCTGCCCAGTGGCAGCCCTGAGCCCTGGCAAGTTAAGAAGGACAGCAGTCACCCCACCCTCTCAGAATCCCCTTACTTTTTACCCCTCTTTGCTGGGATGACACAATACATACTCTAAATATATTTGAGGTGGAGGTAGGAGGTAGAAATCATCATTCACAAAGAGAAATTTTTAATATGCTTAATACAGAAGAAAAAGAATTCAGAATTTAAAGTTCATTTGTTCAGGGGAGGATTTTCATATTAATGCAAAAAGATACACACAATCCCAATTGTTTCAGACCCACTGGCAGAAATAACCCCAACCCTTCCTTCTTTTCTGTATACAGGATATATGAAAAATGTGTATGAACTCTAAGCTCTTTTTGGCTTATCTCCCCAAGAACATGTTGGTCTCACTTGCAAGGTGAACTATTAGAAGACTACAGACTTTTCCCTCTGCAGTTTAGAGGGCTTGCTCTTGGCATAGATTATATAAATTTAAAATTAGCATACAAAGCACATTTGAATTGGAGGAGAGGTGATTGATAACAGAATGACTAGAGAGTTGAGATGATTGTACTCTTGTCAGAGGAGTATTTATAACTTGTTTCTGCACAAAAATGGGAAAGGCCTCTTATCTCAAATCTTTGAAGCCTTTGGGAAACCAGTGGCCTTTGCCCAACTGTGCTGGTTTAATTGGAGTCAATTTTCTTAGGACTGTTCTGATCATATCAATAGTATCATACCTGCTACATCATGATCCTATTGAAAAAACAGCCTTAGGCATTTACCTCTGTAACAGGAAAAGAAATACGATTTATATAATTAGACTTTCAGAAGAAGAACATAGATCAAAAAAGAAAGGACCAATTGTGTCAGAATTATTCATTCATTTATTTATGTATCTGTGGATGAAGAATGTCACCTGCCATATCAGTAAACAAAGGAGGTTGCAACCATCAAGCCATCAGCTGCTGCATTACCCCCTCATCACCAACTTCCTACGGTGCACTCTGAGGGGACTCAGGATGGAGAAAACAGGATACTGGCCCTATATAGTTAAGGTGCATATCAAAGGAATGGTTTCAGTGAGCCCAGTCTCTTGCATCTTCCCATACATAGAAAACTGCTAAATTCATTAACTTAAGATATCTGATTTTTCTTTAATGTTCTGACTACTTGCAGCTTTTATTGCAAAAACTCCTGGCTTCTCCCTTACCTCTTCTGAACAGTCCCTCAGAGCTATCTGAGAGCCTGTCTCCTGAGTTTAAGTCCTCAGTGTGTCTACCAAATAAAACATAATTCACAACTTTTATTCTGTGCATTTTTTTCAGTCAATATATACATTTACTTATTTATTCATTCATTGGTACTTCTAATTAACAGAGTGTAGTGATTAAAGTACTAGGTTTAGAATAAGACAGAGCTGGACTTAAATCTTAGCCTGCAATTTTGTGTCTGACCTCAGGCAAATTATTTAATCTCTGAAGCCTAAATCTCCTTATCTGTATGTGGGATTAATAATAGTATTCAACTCATAAGGTCATATGAGGATCAAATAGATATGATACAGTAAAAACTCAATAAATGTAAGCTATTAATATAAATAAAATACCTTTATATGTCCCAGAGAAGCAAGCTCAGTGAATGATATAGTACAAGTTCAAAAATAAAATGAATATATTTTATTTCCATCAAAGCTCATTTTTCACTAGTTTGGGATTCCAAATAGCCTAGGACTTTGAAATTTAAGAATAACAATATATATAAGTATATATATATATATGTATGTATATTTACCTTTATTATATAATTGTATGTATAATTTGTTTCACCACTAATAAAGTGTTTTTCATTCCTGCATAGAATACTGAATAATCTATTTTCTTCTAAAGAGAAGGACAGAATGTCTCCTGCTTTTCCTCACTATTGGGTATTCTTCTTGCAAAGCTAAAACTTCTCTTCATTATTGACCTAGGCATAGTGTGTCAAGAGGTCAGATGACATTTTTTGTCTAGTCTCTTATTTGATTTTCCATTCATGTTGAAAAGATGTACAAAAAGCAGCATCTGTCAAGGTGTAGAGATGGAAAGAGGGGTTAGACAAAATTCTCATTGCTTTTTACAAAGGTTTTCTTCCATGTTTGTTTCTATTTTGAGTGGTGATTTTATCAGTTTGCATTGAACCCTGCCCTTGAACTTAAACAAGCACTTGCACCAATAAGAACAATAAGCACTGCCTGAGATTTATTGAGGTCTTATCGTGCTCTGTGCATGATACCAATATCCCTACAGGAATTTCCTTATTTAATCCTCAAATTAGAGGTGTCAGGTAAGTACTATTATTACCCTTATATAATGAGTGAGAAAACAGACTTAGTGCAATTAATGACTTGTTTAAATCACATCGCTCATTTACCTGTATATCAAATTTACTGAGTACCTGAACCTATGAAGTGCTCTCTGAGATATGAAGATGTGAGAGGTGGTATATTTGTCTCCTGGGAGCTTATAGTCTAAAGGCAGAGGTAAAGCACGCACAGAGGACAGCATAAACCCTATAGGATGGATAGATGTCATGAAAAGAAACCTTCTTTGCTATTCTTAACTTGTTGGGCCCCAAATAAATCATCATCTCTCAAATGCATATGCCTTTATATGGGTCACTGCCTCTGCCTAGACTGTGTCTCTCTCTCATCCTTCTCTTCCTCTCCCACTTCGTCCTTTCACTAACTTTGACCTGAGATTTAAGACTCAACTCAGAAGTTATGTCTTCTAGGGAGTCATTCTTTAATCTGGATTGCTGTTTCCCCTCTACATGCTCATTGCAGTGTAGGACATTATACAAATTAGAAGTGCTTGGGGTTCATCTAGGATGACACAAGTACCAAAACTGTCTGGAGGTTAGAAAATCTGCTACATGGGTTTTGAGATATAATTGAAAGAGCATACAACTGGAAGAAGGGAGAATTAAATGCTAATCCTAGTTCTAAAACTAGAATCAGTTTTGTAATTTTGAACAAATCATTTAACTGTGAACTTTATGAAATGGGTAAAATAATGGTAATTTTATAGCTATTTTACAAAACAGCCCGTGATTTTTCAAATGAGAAAATATGTAAATTGCTTGTTTAGTTTAATTTTTTAACTTTAAAGAGCTATCGCCTATTAACATGACTATTATTTTCAGATCTTGGTTTAGGAGGGTTGAATCAGAATTACAAAGTAGTGTTGAGGTCTAGGGTAGCTGCCCCAAAATATGTCTCAATTGCATATTGATTAATTTGAACCAAGTTACTTCAGAAACTGTGAATGTGACAGGAACACTTAAACCCTCCTTTCTGTCTCCCTGAAAGCAGGAAATAAATCTCTCATGTGAAAGGTGCACCCCTGCATCTGGAGGTAGAAGGACCCTACCCCTATTTCCAGAGAGCGGGGATTCAGTCTGAGAAGACTGGATAAACAAATCGTGATACTTCTTTAATTTATTACTCCAAGCCCCACAGAACCTGTTTCTTTGTTCTGTTACTTCCTCACAAATTTATTGGGTTTTTTTGGTCTAAAAAGTATGGAATCTGCCTGCTTTGACTACTTCTTAGGTTCAATTTCTTCCTGTGTATGAGTTAAGATTTGTTTCTTTTTCTCCTGTTAGTAATCTGTCTTGTGTTGATTTTATTATTAGTCCAGCCACAGAACTCAAGAGGAGAAGAGGGGGAAATTTCCCCTCCCCAATAGTAGGAATTAATCCTAAATGAAAAAAATAACAAACAGCACTCCACACATTCCTATCTACCTATCTGGTCTTACTATAAATTATTTCACAAGAATTCTGTGCAATCTTGTTTCAAATATCTCAGAGGATAACTCCTCCATCACCTGTGTGTGTAGGTCATCTTAGAAGTATATTAACCTCATGAGGAAAGATACTACTTTCATTCATATTTTTCTTTTATTAATAAATCCAGTGAAGTTGACAGCATCCTCCCCTTTTCCTTTTACATGTTTGTGAAAGAGAGTACACAGGAGATGGGAGAGTTTCAGAGTCACAGAATGAAGTTCCAAAATGAACCAGCACCTCTTGGTCCTCTGAGCAGATAGCTGACTCAGGGACCTGTATAAGCAGATGTACCGAGGGTACTACCTATTCTCTGTCATTTATCAACACTGATACTGACTTAGTTGGCATCCAACTCTTTTCTTGGTTGTCTGTTGAATCTTTTTTGAGGGGAGGGGGTACAATTTCCTAAAGAGAATGAAATGGAAAATAGTGCGGTAAGATTTCTAAGTGACAATTATGTTAATTTCAATAGTGTTTTAACATTTCTATCATTAGTGAATATTCAGAGAAATGAAATATAATTGACCCTGGAACAACATGGGGTTCAACTTGAGGGTTAACTTATATGAAGAGTTTTTTTCAATAAATACATGCTACCACCGTACTACTCCATCCATGGTTGGTTGAATCTATGGATGTGGAGTTGCCTATACAAAGGGCCGACTGTAAAGTTATACTATGATTTTTGACTGCACAGAGATCAGCATCCCTAACCCCAGCTTTGTTCAAAGGTCAACTGTACTGTTTTTTATACAAAGGAACCATCTGCATCTTTCATCTGAGCTAGATTGTTAAACCAGAGGTGATCATTGTGTAAACTCTCAACTGGTGGAAATGACCACTATAATGACCTGTATTTGAAAATTTGGGGATCTTTGGAGAATTCAAGCAGTATTCTTTGCTTGATATTAATATATGAATAATAATGCATTACATGGATTTTAATATTGTTTCTTGAAAATTTTGTCTTTATGGATTTCAGGGGGTGAATGAATTTGCCTACAAAGTTGTGTGCTTATCAAAGAAAACATGCAGTGCTGCCACACACACACACATCTAAAGTCAATCTCACATTTTTTTAAAGAGAAAACTACAAACTTTTTCACAGCACAGCATAGAAATGTACAAGAAAAAGATATAAAAGTGTGGCTGCAGGTAACCTCCCCTGGGAAAATGCAGTGTTCTCTCACATTTATAACCTGTCTCTTAGGAAAAGATATGCAGGATGAAATAGATATCAATTCTTATAGTCTAACAGGGAGGGGAAAAAATCTCACAGAACTTGAAAGAAATATCCTGGTAACTTATGTGGAATTGACTTTGAGATAAGGTGGGCATGTCTTAGATCCCATGCACGGGAATTATTTTTTCTACTGAACTACTAAAATAATCTTTTTATAAGTTGGTCTTGAAGCATAGACTCCAAAGAGAGCATTAGAGTTAAGCTCCCACATATAAAGAAGGAATGGTGCAAAAGACATTGGGATGGATTTAAAGAAAGAACACAAAAATATTATTTTATCTTCCTTGTCTTTTGCCAGACAAGGTTATATTTCTCAATCTTGTCTGCCCACACTTAACTAAACTACTTGCATGAAGTGCTAATGAGATCCTGAAAGAAATGAACAGTGAGATTTTACATTCAGTGCTGAAAATTGGCAAATTTCAAATTTTCTCCTTATCATATGAACTTGGGTAAAATGACCTTGGGTAAAATGTTCATTCCATCTTGCATGTAATTTTTGTAACCCAATATAATGTGGAGCCAAAATATCAAATGTGCACATCTTATCTTGCTCCCATGGAAGGCTCCCTTATTTCCTGAGCCCACACAGAAACTCTCAATTCTCAACAAAATTGACTAGAGTAGTAGGCACAGGAGTTAGAACCTGTTTGCTATCCCTGATAGAGAGGAAAGAAAATGTGCTTTGAAGACATACAGTCTTGAGTTTGAATTTTTATTGTTTACCAATTATTTAACCATAAGCAAATTACCTAATTTCTATGAGTATCAGTTGCTGATTTATAAAATGATAACTTCTGCTTTTCAGAGTCTTTGTGAGAATATGAAAAAAAGTACATAAAATGTCACCAGTAAGAGTCACTCAGAAATAACAGCTATTATTACTCCTGTCTATAAAATTAATTTAAGAAATATTCACTGGGTGTTCACCTGGTACAAGACACCAGGCTAGACACTGAAGTTAGTAATATTAGGATAAAACATAATCCCCCTACTCAATGGCCAAGGAGGGAAAAAGTTTCATGAAAAACACTTCCTCTTACTACATAATATGGGTAATTTTATGTGTCAACTTGGCCAGATCACAGTACCCAGATATTTGGCAAAATATTCTTATGAATATTTCTGTGAAGGTGTTTATTGAATGAGATTAATTTTCAAATTGGTGACTTTGAGTAAAGAAGTATATCTTTTTCCAACTGGAATGATTATCAAAGATAAAATATTCAAGGATTTATTTGTCCCTTCTTATTAAATATGGATACTCAAAGTTTTTAAAAAATCACTCTTTTTTTATCAGCTGGTCAGACTGAGTCCATAAAGTTGTATTTCCTATTAAACAGAAAAGTTTCATTTTTTGCTACTTCTAAAAGTGAAATTTTGGAGGTTCTTCAGCTCTCAGAGGTATTTATGTACAGAAATGTACATTTGCAAAAGAAAAATGAGTACTCCCAAAGGCCACAACTGGAATCAATTTTAGTAGTAAAGTATATTGGACTGTAATTTAAGATATAAAATAAATACCCATGAGCCCATATGGATATAAATAAATGATTGAATAAGTACATAACTGGAAGAGAAGAATTTATTCTTCCTTACAAGGATTCCAGATATTTTATGTAGGTATTACCTACTCCAAGAGGTGGAGCTTACTTAGCTCTCCTCTCCTTCCCTCATGCCCCTACTCCAGCCCAGTTGAGTGTGGGCTGCACTTAGTAACTTGCTTCCAAAAGTATAGTATGGGAAGGCTTGGGGAGTGGGGTAACTTTAAAGTAGATAGACTTAGTAAATACTACCTTATCCAGGTGATTGAGGTTCACATCATCAGTGATAGATAAGTCATGTTGATAACATGTTCCCTTGACATGATATGATGAGATGGCACTTTACTTCTATGGTCTTCCTCCCTAAACCCCATGACTCCACTACAAACATGAAAAAGACATTGAAGGACATTCTGCAAAAAACTTTGATCAGTGCTTCTCAAAATTTTCAGGTCATCAATGACATGGAAATTCAGAGAAACTGTCATGGGCCAGAGGATGCTAGAGAGACATAATGACTAAATATAATGTAGTACCCTGGATGAGATCCTGGGACAGAAAAAAGATATTGAGGAAAAAAACCTGGTGAGATCTGAATAAACTGTTGAATTCAGTTAATAGTAATGTACCATTGTTGGTTTCTTGTGATCAACAACTTGTAACAAATGGATCATGGTTGTATAGGATAATACCAATATTATTGGGGGACAATGGGCAAAGGTTATACAGTAGCCCTTGTACTAATTTTGCAACTTTTCTGTAAATCTAAAACTATTCTAATTTTTTTAATTTAATGAAATAAATAAGCTATATGAGCCAAAGATATACAAAATGCAAAAAAAAAAAAAAGAATGTAATTTGAAAATGTCAGAAAGTAATGGTTGAATATATCTGAATTGTTCTTGTTCTCCTTGTGCTTTGAGACCTAGAGGAGAAATCCTTTGGTGTGAAATTACCCTTAAACATTATGGATTATTTTAAAAGACTATTCATATTAGATTTTACAGACAGAAACATTGAAAAGTTTCTTTTTCCATTAATAATATCAGTATTTTAACAAAATGAATCAAACAAATCATTTTATTGATGATATTCTTCAGAATCTTTGAGAGAAAGGAAAAATTCAACAGGCAATTATGATGTGCTATTCCAAAAAAAGTACCTGTGATTTTTGACTGAAAATAACAGGTGTTAATTTTCATCTTATTTTAGATTTCATTTGAATATTACTCATCTATTATAAATTTGTGCTGAATTCCTATTGCATTTTTTTTAGGAGGGAGAAAGGGAAGAGTTAGCTAAGATAGGAGGACATCAACACTGTTTTACCATACCTAGACTTTCTATTTGATGCATCTGAAGAGCCATCCAGACAATTTGATAGGGATTACCCAGCTTTATAGCTTTGACTTAGCATCACTGAATATTAAACACTCTTTCTTTTCTGAGGCATTGAGTCTGGACATTCCTTGTAATAGAAAGATATTTGTACAATTTAAAAGGTTTTCCCCAAATTTCCTTTTTAAATGTTGTTGCTAACTGACTGCATTAGTCCAAGTGAGCTAATTGATGTAAAGTATGGTAATGTCCAAACTTCTATGGCTAAATGTAATAATGGCTTATATCTCATTCAGGTCACAGCCAATGTAGATCACTGAGGGTAGGAGGTTTGTTCCATGTAATCATTCAAAGACTGAGGCTTCTTCTACTTAATGGTTCTGTTCACGTTGCTTTGGGCAGAAGTAAGATATATGGCTTCACCTAATTATAGAGAAGTCTGATAAATATAGGATACCTGGATGACCAGGAAAAAAAGAATGGGTTTCCCTTGGAATGGAACTGCAAGGCAGATAGAATATTCTTATGGAAGGCTCAGCCAGCCTTGTATATGGATTGGGAGACAAAGTTTTGTCTTAACTGAGTGAGGTGGACACTAGGCCACATTGAGTTCTAGACTTGTGGTACTAATATGAAAGTATTAGGTTACTGGTCATGGTGTAATTTTTTTAAATACAAGACTGGAGGAGGTTTTACAATTTCTCTAACAAATCATATATCTTAAACAGTATTCATTTCTCCAGTGAAAAATTACTTTTAACATCCCTTATGTTAATTAACATTGTCACTCTGGTGTTGATTAGATGATACTGGAAGTTCTTGAAATAGTTTCTTCTGGAATGTGGATTGGATTTTTCAAATGCTAACTAACCAAGCCTTGGGTGTAGACTTCTGATTAGTTTACTTTAGATAGTAACTAATCATTCTTAGGTGAGGATTAGAATTAATTTAAACACAGAGGTCATATATATTATATAATTTATGCTAAACTATTTAAAAGTACATGACAGACGATATAATAAATGTTCTTAATAATTTTTATTATGGGACTTGCAGACAAGATGGTGGAGTAGGACATGAGCTCACGCCTTCTTACAAAAACACCAAAATCACAACTAACTGCTGAACAACTGTTGAAAAAAATAAACAAACAAAAAAACCACTGGGGCCTACCAAAAAAGATACCCTACATCCAAAGACAAAGAAGAAGCCACAACAAGATAATGGGAGGGGGCTAAGTCATGATAAAATCAAATCCCATAGCCACCATGTGGGTGACCAATAAACTAAAAATAATTGTACCACAGAAGTTCTCCTATAGGAATGAAAGTCCTGAGCCTCACATCAGGCTTCCCAAGCTGGGGGTTTGGGAATGGGAGGAGTAACCCCCAGAAAATCTGGCTTTGAAGGCCAGAGTGGTTTGACTGCAGGAATTCCATAAGACTGGGGGAAATAAAAACTCTACTCTTGGAGGGCACACAGAAGGTCTAGTGTACACCAGGACCCAGGGAGAAAAAGCAGTAACATCATAAGAGACTGGGCCAGACCTACCTGCTAGTATTGGAGGGTCTTCTGCAGAGGTGGGGGGTGGCTGTGGTTCACTGTGGGGACAAAGACACTGGCAGCAGCAGTTCTGGTGAGTACTCATTGGTATGAGCCCCCATGGAGACCTCCATTTCCTCCCCAAAACCTAGTCCCACTCAAAAGCCAGTACGATCCAGTGTTAGGATGCCTCAGGACAAACAACAAACAGAGTGGGAACACAGCTCCACCCATTAGCAGAGAGGCTGCTTAAAGTCTTCCTGAACATGAACCTGCCCACCAGAGGGGCAAGACCCACCTCCACCCTCCAGTGGGCAGAAACCAGGCCCTCCCACCGTGAAGCCTGCACAAGCCTCTTAGACAGCCTCATCCACCAGAGGGCAGACAGTAGAAGCAAGAACTACAACCCTGCAGCTTGCAGAACAGAAACCACAATCACATAAAGATAGATAAGATGAGATGGCAGAGAATATGTCCCAGGTGAAGAAACAAGATAAAACCTCAGAAAAACAACTAAGTGAATTGTAGATAGGCAATCTACTGGAAAAAGAATACAGAGTAATGATAGTGAAGATGATCCAAGATGTCACAAAAAGAATGAAGCCAAAGATTGAGAAGATGAAAGAAATGTTTAACAAAAACCTAAAAATACTAAAGAACAAACAAAGAGAGATGAACAATACAGTAACTGAAATGAAAAAATACACTAGAAAGAATCAATAGCAGAGTAACTGAGGCAGAAGAACGAATAAGTGACCTGGAAGACAGAATGGTAGAAATCACTGCCATGAAACAGAATTAAAAAAAAAAATGAAAAGAAATGAAGAAAGTCTAAGAGATCTCTGGGACAACATCAAACACACAAACATTTGCATTATAGGGATTCCAGAAGAAGAGAGAAAGGACCTGAGAAAATATTTGAAGAGATAATAGCTGAAAACTTCCCTAACATGGGAAAGGAAACAGTCACCCAAGTCCAGGAAGTGCAGAGAGTCCCAGGAAGGTTAAACACAAGGAGGAACACACCGAGACACATAGTAATCAAACTGACAAAAATTAAAGACAAAGAAAAAATATTTAAAGCAACAAGGGAAAAGCAACAAATAACATACAAGAGAATCCCCATAAGATTATCAGCTGATTTCTCAGCAGAAACTCTGCAGGCTAGGAGGGAATGGGATGATATATTTATAGTGATGGAAGGGAAGACCTACAACAAAGAATGCTCTACTCAGCAAGTTTCTCATTCAAATTTGACAAAGAAATCAAAAGCTTTACAGACAAACAAAAGCTAACAGATCTCAGCACCACCAGACCAGCTTTGCAACAAATAGTAAAGGAACTTATCTAAGCAGAAGAGAAAAGGTCACAATGAGAAATAAGAAAATTATGAATGGAAAAGCTCACCTGTAGAGGCAAACATAAAGTAAAGGTAGGAAATCATCTGCACACAAATATGATATCAAAACCAGCAATTGTGAGGAGAGCACACAAATGCAAGATATTGGAAAAGCATTTGAAATAAAAAGATCAGCAACTTAAAGCAATCTTGTATATATATAGACTGCTATATCAAATCCACATGGTAATCACAAACTGAAAATCAACAATAGATACACACACAGAAAAGAAAAAGAAGTCCAAACACAACACTAAATTTAATCATCAAATCATCAGAGAAGAGAACAAAAGAGGAAGGGAAGAAAAAAGATCTACAAAGACAAATCCAAAATAATTAAGAAAATGACAATAGGAAAATACATATCGATAATCACCTTAAATGTAAATAGATTAAATGCTTGAACCAAAAGGCATACACTGGCTGAATGGATACAAAAAGAAGGCTGGTATATATGCTGTCTACAAAAGACCCACTTCAGATCTAGGGACACATACACTGAAAGTAAGGGAATGGAAAAGGGTATTCCATGCAAATGGAAATGAAAAGAAAGCTGGAGTAGCAGTACATATCTCAGACAAAATAGACTTTAAAATAAAGACTGTTACAGGAGACAAAGAAGAATTGATCAAGAGATGATTTCAAGAAGATATAACAATTGTAAATATATATGCACCCAATATAGGAGGACCCCAATATATATGAAGTAAATATTAACAGCACATAGGTAGAAATTGAAAGTAATTTTAAAATAGTGGGGGACTTTAACAGTAATTTAAAAATAGTGGGGGACTTTAACACCCCACTTTAACAATGGACAGAGCATTGAGACAGAAAATCAATAAGAAAACACAGGCATTAAAGGACACATTAGACCAGATGGACTTAATTGATATTTATACAGCATTCCATCCAAAAGCAGCAGAATGCACACTCTTCTCAAGTGCATATGGAACATTCTCCAGGATTGATCACATGCTGGGCCACAAGGCAATCCTCAGTAAATTTAAGAAAATTGAAATCAATCTTTTCTGACCACACTATGAGATTAGAAATCGACTACAAGAAAACAACTGTAAAAAAACACAAACAGGGCTTCCCTGGTGGCACAGTGGTTGAGAGTCCACCTGCTGATGCAGGGGACATGGGTTCATGCCCCAGTATGGGAAGACCCCATATGCCGCGGAGTGGCTGGGCCCGTGAGCCATGGCCACTGAGCCTGTGTGTCTGGAACCTGTGCTCCGCAATGGGAGAGGACACAACAGTGAGAGGCCCGTGTACCGCAAAAAAAAAAAAAAAAAACAAAAAAAACCCACAAACACATGGAGGCTAAGCAATATGCTACTAAACAATGAATGGATCACTGAAGATAACAAAGAGGAAATCAAAGATTACCTAGAGACAAATGCAAATGAAAGCACAACTATCCAAAACCTATGGAATGCAGCAAAAGCAGTTCTAAGAAGGAAGTTTATAGCAGTACAATCTTACCTCAGGAAACAAGAAAAATCACAAACAAACAACCTAACCTTACACCTAAAGCAACTAGAGAAAGAGGAACAAGCAAAACCCAAAGTTAGTGGAAGGAAGAAATCATAAAGATCAGAGCAGCAATAAATAAAATAGAAATGATGAAAGTGATAGCAAATATCAATGAAACTAAAAGCTGCCTCTTTGAAAACATAAACAAAATTTATATAGCTTCATCCAGACTCATCAAGGAAAAAAGGGAGAGAGCTCAAATCAATAAAATTAGAAATGAAAAAGGAGAAGTTACAACAGAAATAAAAAGGATCATAACAACCCAGAAGAAATGGATAAATTATTAGAAAGGTACAATCTCCCAAGACTGAACCAGGTCTGAAGAACCTAGGGGCAGGACAGGAATAAAGATGCAGAGGTAGAGAATGGACTAGAGGACACGAGAAGTGGGAAGGGTAAGCTGGGATGAAGTGAGAGAGTGACATGGACATATATACACTACCAAATGTAAATTTGATAACTAGTGGGAAGAAGCTGCATAGCACAGGGGGATCATCTCGGTGCTTTGTGACCACCTAGAGGAGTGGGGTAGGGAGGGTGGGAGGGAGACACAAGAGGGAGGAGATATGGGGATACATGTATATGTATATCCGATTCACTTTGTTATAAAGCAGAAACTAACACACCATTGTAAAGCAATCATACTCCAATAAAGATGTTAAAAAAAAAAGACTGAAGCAGGAAGAAATAGAAAATATGAACAGACTAATTACAAGTACTGAAATTGAAACTGTGATTCAAAAACTCCCAACAAACAAAAGTCCAGTACCAGATGGCTTCATAGACGAATTCTATCAAACATTTAGAGATGAGTTAACACCAATCCTTCTGAAACTGCTTCAAAAATTTGCAAAGGAAGGAACACTCCCAAACTCATTCTATGAGGCCACCATCACCCTGATACTAAAACCAGACAAAGATACCACAAAAAAAGAAAATTATAGTCCAATATCTCTGATGAACATAGATGCAAAAATCCTCAACAAAATACTAGCAATCCAAAAATACATTGAAAGGATCATACTCTGTGATCAAGTGGGATTTATCCCAGGGATGCAAGAATTTTTCAATATCCGCAAATCAATATGATACACCACATCAACAAATTGAAGAATAAAAATTATATGATCATCTCAATAGGTACAGAAAAAGCTTTTGACAAAATTCAATACCCATTTGTGATAAAGACTTTCCAGAAAGTGGACATAGAGGGAAAAAAACCTCAACGTAATAAAGGCCATATATGACAAACCTACAGCTAACATGTTACTCAATGGTGAAAAACTGAAAGCATTTCCTCTAAGATCAGGAACAAGACAAGGATGTCCACTCTCACCAACTTTATTCAACATAGTTTTGGAAGTTTTAGCCACATCAATCAGGGAAGAAAAGAAAAGGAATCCAAACTGAAAAAGAAATAAAATTTCAAATGACAAGATACTATACCTAAAAAATCCTAAAGATGCTACCAGAAAATGACCAAAGCTAATCAATGAATTTGATAAAGTTGCAGGCTACAAAATTAATATACAGAAATCTGTAGCACTTCTACACACTAACAATGAAAGATCTGAAAGAGAAATTAAAGAAACAATCTCATTTACCATCACATCAAAAAGAATAAAATACCTTGGAATAAACCTACCTAAGAGACAAAAGACCTGCACTCTGAAAACTATAAGACACTGATGGAAAAAAATCAAAGATGACACAAACAGATGGAAAGATATACCATATTCTTGGATTGGAAGAATTAATATTGTTAAAATGACTGTACTACCCAAGGCAATCTAAAGATTCAATGCAATCACTATCAAATTACCAATGGCATTTTTCACAGAACTGGGGCAAAAAGTCTTAAAATTTGTATGGAGGCACAACAGATCCAGAATAGCCAAAGCAATCTTGAGAAAGAAAAATGGAGCTGGAGGAATCAGGCTTCCTGACTTCAGACCATACTACAAAGCTACAATAATCAAAACATGGTGGTACTGGCACAAAAACCAAAATATAGATCAATGGAACAGGATAGAAATCCAGAGATAAACCCACGCACCTCTGTTCAATTAATCTACGACAAAGGAGGCAAGACTATGCAATGGAGGAAAGACACTCTCTTCAACAAATAGTGCCAGGAAAACTGGACAGCTACATGTAAAACAAATATGAAATTAGAACACTAACACCATACACAAAATAAACTTAAAATGGATTAAAGACCTAAATGTAAGACTGTATACTATAAAAATCTTAGAGGAATACATAGGCAGAGCACTCTTTGACATAAATCGCAACAATAGCTTTTTCAATCAGTCTCCTAGAGTAATGGAAATAAAAACAAAAATAAGCAAATGGGACCTAATCAAACTCAAAAGCTTTTGCATAGCAACAGAAACTATAGACAAAATGAAAAGACACCCACACAATGGGAGAAAATATTTGTAAATGATGAGCCTGCCGCAAGATTAGTCTCCAAAATATACAAACAGCTCAAGTGGCTCAGTATCATAAAAACAAAGAAGTCAATCAAAAAATAGGCAGAAGACCTAAACAGACATTTCTCCAAAGAAGACATACAGATGGCCAAGAGGCACATGAAAATATGCTCAACGTGGCTAATTATTAGAGAAATGCAAATCAAAACTTCAATGAGATATTACCTCACACCAGTCAGAAGGACCCTCAACAAAAAATCCACAAACAATAAATGCTGGAGAGGGTGTGGAGAAAAGGCAACCCTCCTACACTGCTGGTGGGAATATAAATTGGTACAGCTACTATGGAGAACAGTATGGGGGTTCCCTAAAAAAAAAACACTAGAGCTACTGTTTGATCCAGCGACCCCACTCCTAAGTATATATCTAGAGAAAAACATAGCTCAAAAGGTTACATGCACACCAATGTTCATTGCAGCATTATTTACAATAGCCAATACGTGGAAGCAACCTAAATGTCCATCAACAGATAAATGGATAAACAAGATGTGGTACATATATACAATGGAGTATCATTCAGTCCTTAAAAATAATTAAATAATGCCATTTGCAGCAACATGGATGGACCTAGAAATTATCATACTAAATGAATTAACTCAGGCAGAGAAAAACGCATATAAGATAAAGTTTATATGCAGAAACTAAAAAAAATGATACAAATGAACTTATTTACAAAATAGAAACAGACTCACAGACTTAGAGAACAAACTTATCTTACTAGTGGGGAATGGTGGGTGGTGGGATAGATTGGGAGTTTGGGATTGACATGTACACACTGCTATATGTAAAATAGATAACCAACAAGGACCCACTGTATAGTACAGGGAACTCTGATCAATATTTTCTAATAACCTAAATGGGAAAAGAATTTGAAAAAGAATAGATACATGTATATGTATAACTGAATCACTTTGCTTGTACACCTGAAACTAACACATCATTGTTAATCAATTATACTTCAATGTAAAATAAAAATTTTATTATATAATAAGAATGTTTCATTTTTTGACACTTTTGTAACTTCTGAGGCTCTCTACT
The DNA here is from genome assembly GCF_949987515.2 of Delphinus delphis. Lineage (NCBI taxonomy): Eukaryota > Metazoa > Chordata > Mammalia > Artiodactyla > Delphinidae > Delphinus > Delphinus delphis. The sequence continues at coordinate 30,998,784 of NC_082690.1, read as the reverse complement.
TATATTTGATAATGATTTCAACTTCAGTGCCTTTGGTAGTTAAGATTGTAAGAGATAAGAGGATGTGTGGGTTATGACACTGGAGAATAAAGACAGCTAGAGCCAATATGGATTTTTCTGGTGCAAATTGAAAATCTGAAATTTCATAGATGGAATTCACAAGTGCAAAGTATTTTTAGTAAAAGAGCTAAGGTTTGCCTATGCCAGGGACTGAGATGATTATGCTCTTTTGTTTCCTTTCCTTCAGAGATTGTCATTTTTTAATAGAGGATTTTGAATGTTTCAGGTGTTTTGGCTCTCCTCATGATTGGCCCCTTTATTGAGTTTAGGGTGGGTATATGACATTTTTACATCTTTCTTCTGGTGAGTCAATCTGTCTGCTAAGTAGATAGCTAGGAGCAGGATTCAAATCCTACCTTTTCAGGCAAAGGGTGTGAATCTACATTTTTTTAGCTGAAATTTTCCAGTATAAGCTAGAAAGTCTGTTCAGGCCTTCATTGCACAGAGTCCAGTGGTGTGTTGGTAAGTGCTTAACAACCAACTCTCCAGGAAGAAAACTAAAGCCTTGATTTGTAGTGTTTTCAGATTTCCATGGAGTAAATATTTCTTACCTGACCTATTTCATGCTACCAACAGGTTGTTATGAAACATGGAGTTGGGAAGAAATGTGCACTTTCAGTTCCCTCAAGCCAGGTAGACGTGACTCCGGCACACCACCAAATAGTCCCTCACCTCTGCAAATGAACACTGAAGAGAGATTTGGATTAAAACTACCACTTTTCACAGCTTACTCTCTATGAAGAGGGTTGCTATAGAGGGCAGAGCTCTCTATAGGTCTAGGCTAATGTGCAATTTATATCATATCAATGTGACTCATGCTACAATCCTCACAGCTGTCTAATGTGTAAGAATGATATTTGATCAAATACCCAAAGACTAAAAAGATAAAAAAGAAGAAAGAGAAATTATTTTCCTTCTTCATGAAGTAATAACATCTAAAATGAAGAGCAATGCCACTCAAATTTAAGTTCCATGTTGCAAATCTTCATGACAGTTGAATTTATATAGCTACTAAAATGACCATTAAAGTACATTGCAAATTATTTCATAGTATATAAATGTTCAATAAAAAGAAATTTTCTGTGGACCAAGTCCCAAATCCCAGTCATCCACTTGCAAGAATGATCACCCCATTTGACATATCATACAAATTATGTTCCAGCATTAGGAGCAAGCAGTCAAAGGAGGTTTGTTTTTAAGCCTGTCTACAAATTTATGACTTAATTTGCATGTCAGGTAACATCCTTTTCATAGATTAACTTCCTGGAAATAATTTGTAGACTTTAGGGAGACCTTAAAATTTATATGCTGAATAGGAAACAATTATACACCATATATTGCAGAGAACAATGAAAATGAAACCCCCAGAATCACAAATAAGCTTAGGTTTGAGCAAGTTCTAGAAAATTCACTATTGTTCTTTTTGTTCACTTAAACTTAGCTAAGGACTTGATAGCAGGAATGATTCTTTTGACACCCTAGGTATGTCCTTCCCAATCCAATCTTTTCAGGATATCAGGAACAAGGGATTGGAATTGGTTGGCTCATGCTTGACAGAAAAGTTGAGAAAATAATTTCTAGAAACTAAATTTAATTTTTTCTTCTCCAGAATTCCTTAACTCTAGAAAGTTTGAATACCAATAAAGCAAATTAAAAGGTGAAAATTATTGATATAGTTGAAAGTCTTTGTAACTAAATTTCCTGATATTTTTCTTTACAGGATTTTGGTTTTATCTATAAACTTAAAAGGCCTTCCCCATACCAAGGAAGAGAAATACTCATCTGTGTTAGTTCTTTTCTTTTTCTTTTAAATCTTTAATAAACCTGAAGTTAATTTTGACAAATGTGATGGTTAACTTTATGTGTCAACTTGACTAGGCCACAGGTTGCCCAGATATTTGGTCAAACATTATTCTGGGTGTTTCTGTGAGTATGTTTTTGTTTGAGTTTAACATTTAAATTGACAGAATGTAAAGCAGATTGCTCTCCCTAATATGGGTGGGCCTCATCCGCTCAGCGAAGGCCTGAATAGAATAAAAACACTGACTATCCCTCCAATAAAAGGGAATTCCTTCTGCTTGACTGCTTTGAACTGGGACATTAGTTTTTTCCTGCCTTTGGATTCCAACTAAAACATTGGCTCTTCTGGATCTTGAGTTGCTGGTCTTTGGACTGGAACTATATATATTGTTGGTCCTCCTGGGTCTCCAGCTTGCCAACTGCAGATCTTGGCACTTGTCAGCCTTCATAATTGTGTGATTTAATTGCTTACAATAAATCTCTCTCATTCTCACTCTCACTTTCCTACATATCTATATCTGTAATTATAAATATACATCTCCTATTGGTCCTGTTTTTTTTTGAGAACCTTGACTAATACAACAATTAATTAATAAGGATCTAACTTTGTTCTCTACTATCACAATTTAGTCAGTAATCTCGACATCATGAAAATCCTATTTTAATTTGACTTGATTTACAGATTTATATTCTATTCCATTAATCTGTGTCAACATAGACCTTTATCAGTAACACATTATTATTTTTTTAAATATTTTTAAAATTTTATTATTTTAGCACTCTTTTTTTTTTTAGCATCTTTATTGGAGTATAATTGCTTTACAATGGTGTGTTAGTTTCTGCTTTATAACAAAGTGAATCAGCTATACATATACATATATCCCTGTATCTCCTCCCTCTTGCATCTCTCTCCCACCCTCCCTACCCCACCCTTCTAGATGGTCACAAAGCACTGAGCTGATCTCCCTGTGCTATGTGGCTGCTTCCCACTAGTTATCTATTTTACATTTGGTAGTGTTTATATGTCCATGCTACTCTCTACAAACAATAAATGCTGGAGAGGGTGTGGAGAAAAGGGAACCCTCTTACACTGTTGGTGGGAATGTAAATTGATACAGCCACTATGGAGAACAGTATGGAGGTTCCTTAAAAAACTACAAATAGAACTACCATATGACCCAGCAATCCCACTACTGGGCATATACCCTGAAAAAACCATAATTAAAAAAGAGTCATGTTCATTGCAGCTCTACTTACAATAGCCAGGACACAGAAGCAACCTAAGTGTCCATCGACAGATGAATGGATAAAGAAGATGTGACACATATATACAATGGAATATTACTCAGCCATAAAAAGAAACAAAATTGAGTTATTTGACCTAGAGTCTGTCATACAGAGTGAAGTAAGTCAGAAAGAGAAAAACAAATACCGTATGCTAACACATATATATCGAATCTAAAAAAAAAAGGTTCTGAAGAACCTAGGGGCAGGACAGGAATAAAGATGCAGACATAGAGAATGGACTTGAGGACACAGAGAGGGGGAAGGGTAAGCTGGGACGAAGTGAGAGAGTGGCATGGACATATATACACTACCAAAAGTAACACATTATTTTAATCATGATCACTTGACAAATGTTTAATATTTAGTAGGGTTTGTCCCAATCAGTTCAAAAATTTTTATGCTACTACAATGAAATAAAGATGGAAGCTGGCCTAAGGTTTGACAAATAGTATGCTTTTCTACCTAAAATGAGAAAAGACATGGCTTTTCAATTTTTTCCTTCCTTCTTTCCTCCATCTCTTCTTTTCTGACTGCCTGCCTGCCTTAGAACCCTTTCTTCAAGATAAAATCTACAGAATTCAAACACAAATTGCAGGCATTTCAAATGGAGGTGCTCTGGATGGTCAAAACTCCCTTCACTTCTGCCTTCTGCCAACTAACCCTCCAGATGTTTCTTTACGTTCCAAGAAGCCATGTTGGAAAACTGCCTTCTTAAACTTTGATTTGCAGTCCCAAGATATGTTTGTTTTTTTTTTTTTTTTTTTTGTACGCGGGCCTCTCACTGTTGTGGCCTCTCCCGTTGCGGAACACAGGCTCCGGACACACAGGCTCAGCAGCCATGGCTCACGGGCCCAGCCGCTCCATGGCATGTGGGATCTTCCTGGACTAGCGCACGAACCTGTGTCCCCTGCATTGGCAGGCGGACTCAACCACTGCACCACCAGGGAAGCCCCCAAGGTATGTTTTTATTCTTTGTATTTTCACAAATCATGGCATTTAAATGGCACTGCTAATATCATCATTTACCTAATGCATTTTCAATGTCCTCTTTAATTCTTCCAAACCAGTGGAAAGGCAAGATGAAAAGAGATTTATAAAAATTGCTGTGTATTATGTTACCTCCTAACTGAGTGGTTTATTTACTTACTAAATGGCCCTACATTTATAGTCAACTGTCATCAACAGACAACACATCAAAAGTAAACTTCAATTTCACATTGCAGAGGAGGTGATTCTGATTTGAATGTTGTTTATCATAGAGAATATGTTACTAAATCCAGTTTATGGGAAGATTATGCCATTTAATTTACTTTTAGAAAGAGGAATATGCTTTCATGAGAAACTGCATTAGCTATTAGAAAAGTAATATAGCTGCTGGCCTGTGCAGTTTCCAGGAAGCATGAGCACATTGTATTGACAGAAACGAGCCAGATTTTTTTCTGGTGTGATTTGATGAAAAGAGCACTGGACTGGTAATGATGGCTAGGTTTAAGACCCGATTTGACAGTAACAAGCTGTGTGACTGTGAGGAGACAGTCACGTACCATCTCAGGGTCTCTGGTGTCTCACTTATAATATGAAGTGATATATGTATATCATAAATAGATGATAAATTTTAATATGTAATAAATTAATAATAAAATTTATATTTATATGTAATAAATAAGACATAAAATCTGGGAGCCACAATCTTGTAAGAACTTATGATCAAGAGGAGCTACTTTCATTGTCCCAGCTGTCCTGATATAACCAGGGAAAATGAAAATGGCCTCAGTAAAGTCACTGTATAGAAACAAGAGGGAGCAGAGCCTCCTTTTGGGCTAACTTCATGAGTGTGTATATGTGTTTGTGGTGGAGGGGGAGTATGTGTGGTGGTGGTACCAGTTTGAAGATCCAACAGATGAGAGTTCATAATTTTTAGAGTGAGTCATAACAGGGTTAAGTTAAACTCAGTTTATAGAAATGTCATAACATTCATTTTTTTTTTTTTTTAGAATGAGAACTATATAACTCCAGGAAGCCACATTCCTTGGGGGCAAGGACTGCACTTTAATCACTCTTGCATAGTGACTGCATCTGGCAGTATTTGGGAATCTTGACTGACCATGACTCACAGATTTTCCTGGGTAGACCCAAGTTTATTTCATGCCATTAAAAATTATAAGAAATTCTGTAAAGTATAGATAGCAGTGATGTGAAGAGAGGCTTTTTCTTTTAGGTTTGAATCATTTGTACTGTTCAAATGTTCTCAACTTGATTACATAAACTTTAACATCTGCAGAGGTGGGATTGTTTAATTTCTGTGTCGTGGGGTTATGAGCCATTTTAGCCTTCCTTTTGTTATTTCTGTATATTAAAATAATACATATTAATATTCATTTATAATAATTCATTTCTGTTTCCAAACCATGGATCATCACTATCTTGATTTTCAGTTCTGAAAACCTGAATGTCTTTCTAATTTCTCTCCTAAATGTGAAAATGTATGTGTTGAACCCAAGGGCACTGCTGGAAGCAGCAATCATTGCCATAGTACACTTAAATAGGCTTTGGGAGTTCTAGGAGCAGGAATGTCAATTACAAATATTTGATTTTGGCCCAGAGGAAAATTTGTGTTTTCACCCAATTCAAGACCTTATTCATGTTCATCCACCATGGGACAAACATTATATTCAGGCACTAGAGATACAGAAAATGAAAATGCAGTCAAGAAATTCATTTTCAGGAGTTTATTTGGTCCATCTTTTATTCTTTCTCCAAATTATGGAGAGGCAAAATTTGTGCATCATCATGTGTCTTCCTGTCTTTTCAAGCCTGATCTGTTTGGGAGTGAGCTTCTAGGATTCTTACAAAACCTTTCAAGTCTGTTTACCCACCCCTACGGTGTCCCATTCAGGTCTGCTATATCATAAGTGGTCTACTTCTAAAAGTCTCTTCATTACTGTCTCATTTATCAGACCTGCTTCATGTGTCAGCCAATCAACAATCCTATTTTAATGAGTACCAGTGATGACTATCACTAAGGTTTAATGTGTTTTTCTTTCAAAGAATATCTGACTTAATTCAAAGAATAATATAGAATGTCTTTCACATGGAATAGGCTGGTGGATGTGAGAATTAGGGACAAAAACCTTCCAGACCCCTCAGAGCACCATGTGGACAGCTATTATCTCTACGGATGGACATATCTAGTTGTAGCTACAGTTCTGTAGTCCATTTCAAATAAACTTTAGGTGGAGGTGAGGAAATCAGAAAAAGCAATTGGTATGTAATGTCACCAATAGACAACTGATTGAATTTTTTTTCATTTTCCTACTCATAGTTTAGGCATCACATGAATAGGGCATTAATTTTTGCTAAAATTTGTCATCATTGCTCCTTGGCACCACAATAAAAATTAAAATGTGAAATTTTCTGTATGTATGTATATATGATTCACTCTCTCTTTTAAAAGTACATTTCTTAGACTTAAGGGAGTGGAGAGTGAGGAAGGGGTTGGTGGTAGCTGAATTCCCAAGATGAGAGATGCAGCCATACTTTTTTTTTCATAATGTTATTTTGATTTATTTATTTCCTAAAGTGTAATTGACATCACTGTAAGATATTTAAAGTATACAGTGTGATGACTTGGTATATATATATATTGTGAAGGAATTCCCCCCATCAAATTAATTAGCTCATCTATCACCTCACATATTAATTTTTTTTTTTTTAGTGAGGATATTTAACTTCTGCTCTCTTAGCAAATTTCAATTATACAATACATGGCATTATGAACTATACTCACCATGTTATACATTAGATCCTCAGAACTTATAACTGAAATTTTGTCCCTTTTACCAATATCTCCCTATTTCTTCCATCCCTCAGACCCCAGCCACAATTTTATAACTGCTGTTCCTATGAGTTCAGCAGTTCAGCTTTTATTTAGATCCTGCATATTGTGATACCATGTAGTATTTATCTTTCTCTGGCGTATTATAGAATAATGCCCTCCAGATTTATCCATGTTCCTTCATTTTAAGAAAGAATAATGTACCTTCATATATATATCATATATATATATATATGATATATATATATATATATACACCATATTTTCTTGATTCATTGGTCCATTGATGACGTTGCTTTCATATCTTGGCTACTGTGAAGACTGCTGCAATGAACATGGGTGTACAAATACCTCTTAGAGATAATGGTCTCATTTCTGTCAGTTATATACCCAGGAGTGGAATTGTTGGATTATGTAGTAGTTCTATTTTTAATTTTTTAAGGAACCTCCCTCTGTGTACATTCCCACCAACGATGTGCAAGGGGTTCCTTTTTACCACCAGCATCTGTTAACTATTGCCTTTTTTTTTTTTTATAACAGCTATCCTGACAGGTATGAGTTAATATCTTGTTGTGGTTTTGATTTGCATTTTCCTGATAATTAGTGATATTGAGCACATTTTCATGTACCTGTTGGCAATTTGTATGCCTTCTTTAGAAAAATGTCTAATCAGACCATTTTCTCACTTTTTAAATTGGGTTATTTATTTTGTTATTGAGTTCTATGAGTTCTTTATATACTTTGAATATTAACTCCTTATTGATTGTGTGGTTTGAAAATATTTTGTCCAATTCCATAGGTTGCCTTTTGATTTTGTTAACTGTTTCCTTTAATGAGCAGAAGCTTTTTAGTTTGATATAGTCCTACTTGGTTTTTTTTTTTATTTTGTTGAATATGCTTTTAATGTCAGAAACAAAAATTCATTGCAAAGATCAATGTCAAGGATTTAACCTCCCATATTTTCTTCTAGGAGTTTTACAGTTTTAGGTCTTACATTTAAGACTTTAATCCATTTTGAGTTGATTTTTGTGTATGGTGTAAGAAAGGGATCCAGTTTCATTCATTTGTATGTGGTTATCCAGTTTTCCCAACACTATTTATTAAAAAGACTATCCTTTCATAATTGTACATTTTTGGCACTTTTGTCATAAATGAATTGACCATATATGCATGAGTTTATTTCTGAGCTCTCTATTCTGTTCCATTGATCTATGTGTTTGTCTTTATGTCAATACTACACTGTTTTGATTACTACAGTTTTGTAATATAGTTTGAAATTAAGAAGTGTGATGCTTCCAAACATCTTTATGACCATTATTTTGAAATCTCTATCAGGTAAATTATTAAGATTTATTTATTTCATTAAGATCTGTTAATGGAGATCTATCTTGTTCTTTTGTTTGGAACATATTTCTCTGTTTCTTCATTTTCCTTGATTTCTCTATGTTGGTATATGCACTTTAGGTAAAATAGTTATCTTCCCCATTCTTGACTGAGTAATCTCATGTAGGAGATTAACCTCATCAATCACCCCTGCTCAAGCTCCTGGGTGTCTCTCAAACCTTTATGATTGTCCAAGCTGCCTTCTTTGTTCATAGTGGTTCCTGGTATTGGAGGGTGTGCCAAGATCCAACCATGTTCCAAAGGGGCGAAGTGTACTCAGCACCTAAATGAAGGCTGATTGGAAGTTGGATGCTGAGGCAGCAGCTGGGAAAGTATGTAGTAAGCCCTTTCCAGGTAGAAACTGCGAGATGCGTTTTTACTTGCTCTGTCTGTATATAGCCATGGGGGCATGGTGGTGGTGGTGGTATGTGTGTGCTCCTGTGCCTGTTAAGAACTGCTTATTTGTTTGTTCTGTAGGACTCATAAATGGAGGTCTCACTGGCTATCACAGCCTGGTGATCTGGGGCTTATCCCTTGGGTATCAGCCACAAAAGGTGGGCACAGATATGTGTACAGCTCCTTCCAGGGAGAAAATGGAGACATGGAGTGGGATAGAGGGAGGAGATGGGGGAAGTATCAGTCACCTTTTCCTGTCCCTGGGGAGGATCAAAGCTAGCCCCTAGGTGTGTGCTAAATTAGATGCCTGACCCTCAAGCAGTAGCTTTTAAAGAGTGTAGATGGACCTCTTTCAGAAAAGAACAGGAGGTGGACATTTTTACCTGCTTCCTCTGTGCCGAGTCCTGGGGGAATAGCCACAGCAAGTGCTCTGCACTCATTAACAACTGCTTGTTTGTTTCCTATAGGCTTGTGGGTCTTGTGGACATAAGCCTCACTGACTTTTCAGAGTGAGGTATATTGGGGAACTATCCCTTGAGTGGGATTCTTAAAAGTTGGGGTACTAAATGTGTTTTCTAAACACTTTACTCCTCAGGAGAAGTTGGGAGTTGGGAGTTTTCTCTTGATTACATGGTGCTGTGATGGAGTTTATGGCTAGAGTGCATCTCAGCCTTTCCTATTGGTTTTGATATGGGTATTTTTTCCCTTGCCCAGTATATAGGAGTTGCTCAGCTAGTTTCTGGGTTTCTTTCAGAGGTAATTGCTTTGTGTGTAGCTGTAAATTCATCATGTCCATGGGAGAGTTGGAGTTCAAAAACCTTCTATATTGCCGTCTTGGTTGACCCTTCTCTACATTTTTTTTTTTTTTTTTTTTGCGGTACGTGGGCCTCTCACTGTTGTGGCCTCTCCCGTTGCGGAGCACAGGCTCCGGACGCACAGGCTCAGTGGCCATGGCTCACGGGCCCAGCTGCTCCGTGGCATGTGGGACCTTCCCGGACCGGGGCACGAACCCGTGTCCCCTGCATCAGCAGGTGGACTCTCCACCACTGCGCCACCAGGGAAGCCCCTCTACATTTTTTTTAATCAGTTAGGAATTTAAGGACAAAAGGAAAATTGGTGGCCATGGACTATGGCCATTCTGACTTCCTTTAAAAATTCCTGGAGATCACAGCTGGGAGATCCTCTGGTCTATTCCTTTTCTTTTGTAGGTGTTGGAACTGAATCTGATAGCAGTGAAGTGACTTGCCCAAGGCCTACTTCCTCTGGGAGATTCTCTGCTCCCTTTACCCCCTTGTCTTTCTTCTTTGTGCTTCCACAGCACCTTTTACATACAGCTGCTGGACCATACATCCTTGTATGCATTCATGTATCTGTCACCCACCCAACTGTAGGCTCCTTGATGAAAGAAACCACATCTGAAGATATGTATTTGCCACAATATGAGGATCCAATATTTCTATAGGAAAGAAAGTGTATCTTGTGGTTATGTAGGTGGTCTTCAGAATGCCTACATTAAGACCACCTGTCTTAATTTGGAGAATTGCTTGGAGAGGTGGCTTAGGGAGTTGTCTAGGAAGGGAGTGGTGCATAACGCTTTGAGGTCAATGACTCCAGAAGAAGACAACCCTTACTTTCCATCCTCTATCTTTGCTATTTCTTTTTCACCCTGCAGACTTTTTTCTCTCAAGGAAGTATTCAGGTAATGTTAATGTGAATAATATCCTATAGTTGAGTAGACATTTTTCATAAAGGAAGAGACAAAAAAACTACAATGCTTGTTGAAAATTGGATGAAATAAACCATGCCATCATGTATATTTCTTTGCTATTTCAGTAGTTCAGACTAAACCAGGCTCTTTGTTGAAATGTAATAAAAATTGCAAATAAGTAGCAGCACAGAAATCCCTACAATGTTGAAGGAACACTGGCTTTGCCAGAAAAAAATTCGAAGATTTTTAGGCCATTAATCTAAATAACAACCATAATCTTTGAAAATCCTTATCCAGATACAACTCTAAGTGTGGCAATCTTTTATGTTTATATGCATTCAGAATCTCTGTAGATCTGTCATTGAAATGGTAAAATTAGTATTAAGATTATATATCGAATGCATAAAATTAGCAGTAGTAGTAATAATAGTTAACCTTTATTGATAGTTTACCACGTAAACTTTACATATGTAAAGTATGTCAGACACACTTTAAACGTGTATGTGTTAATTCATTTAATTCTTGCAACTTCTTCTCTATGAATTGGTGTTATGTTCTATTTCACAGACCTGGAAATAGAGGTAGAAAAAGGTAAAATAACTTGCCAAGGCCTACAACTTACATGTGGGAAAGTCAAGACTAGATTTTAGTCCAGCACTATTCAATAGAAATATAATGTGAACCATCTATGTTATTTTAGATTTTATAATTATCCATATTAAATAAAAGTAAGTTAAATAGATGATATTAATTATAGTTTATTTAAGTCAGTATATCAAAAATAGTTTTATTTCAATATGTAGGTAATATAAAAATTACTTACATTCCTTCCTTTTGTATTGTTTTTGAAATCTGGTATGTATTTTACATTAATAGGACATCTCAATTTGGACATTAAATTTTCATTTGAAATACTTGATCTGTATTTAGATTTTATGAAATTTATAATTAAAAATGTAGATTCACACACCCAAATTGTTCTAAATGTCCTTGAATATTTCTAATTCCTGAATTACAGTATATAATTGAGTATCTTTTAAAATTTATATTTAATTAAAATTAAGTAAAATTTTAAAACTCAGTTCCTCAGTCACACTAGCCACATTTTAAGTGCTCACCAGCCCCATTTGGCCAGTGCTTCTTCCTGTATTACTGCACAGAACTAGGCAGTCTTCCTCAAGAACCCTTGCTCTCATCTAATAAATAACTTGTTAATAATGAGCTGTTGAACTGATATTGAATCACTATACTATACTGTCTCAAATAAGACAATAGAGGTCATCACTTAACTGCATTCAATATTCATTTAACAACTACTTTTCTGGACCATGCTAATGTAAGTTGCCATTAATGTTAAGGTAATGTTAACCATTAGAACCTACACTTTTTTTTTAAACATCTTTACTGGAGTATAATTGCTTTACAATGGTGTGTTAGTTTCTGCTTTATAACAAAGTGAATCAGTTATACATATACATATGTCCCCACATCTCTTCCTTCTTGCATCTCACTCCCTCCCACCCTCCCTATCCCACCCCTCTTTGTGGTCCCAAAGCACCGAGCTGATCTCTCTGTGCTATGCGGCTGCTTCCCACTAGCTATCCATTTTACGTTTGGTAGTGTATATATGTCCATGCTACTCACTCACTTTGTCCCAGCTTACCCTTCCCCCTCCCTGTATCCTCAAGTCCATTCTCTAGTAGGTCTGTGTCTTTAGTACCGTCTTGCCCCTAGGTTCTTCATGACCTTTTCTTTTTTTTTTAGATTCCATATATATGTGTTAGCATACGGTATTTGTTTTTCTCTTCCTGACCTACTTCACTTTGCATGACAGACTCTAGGTCCATCCACCTCACTACAAATAACTCAATTTCGTTTCTTTTTATGGCTGAGTAATATTCCATTGTATATATGTGCCACATCTTCTTTATCCATTCATCTGTTGATGGACACTTAGGTTGCTTCCGTGTCCTGGTTATTGTAAATAGAGCTGCAATGAACATTTTGGTACGTGACTCTTTTTGAATTATTGTAGAACCTACACTTTTAACTGCTAGACTGGCTGGAAGGACTCAAGTATTGGTTATATTACTTATTAACAATTTGGTCTTAGCAAGATAAAGAAGAAGAGGACATAGCTTAATAACCAAAAGGAATAGTCAAGTGGGCACCCAGAAGAAGGTCTGATCAAGGTGACTATTTCTCCACAGGCACAAATAAAACCCAGATAGGGATTATTTTTGAATCATTATCTTTTTCTTTAAAAACAATTCATATCCACATCATTTGGCACCCTACTATATGTTTATTAGCAGGCCTTAAATAAACATGCCTGGTGTTTCCAAGTCCAATGCTATATCATTGGTAGAGTGATATTACGGTAGGCATCCTGAACTGAAAAACAGGCATACATTATATTCCTTGCTTAGCTCTGTTTACTGGACACAAACCTTGTGAAATTTCTCAGAGACCTTGAACCACTTCTTCCCTTTTGTCTCTTGATGACTATGCACAGTGTGAGTATACTAATGACAACTCTGAGTCTCTATTCTAGCCACAGCCCTTATCAGTGCTCTAAGCACTGTCCATGTTCCAGAGAAAGCCAACACATCCTTTCAACACCAGTGTACTAGTGTTGCATATTTTCTCCTAAAATCTGCAGCCAGATGGATGGACTAGAAGAACTCACATGTACATAATCAGATGCAAGACAAACATATTAGAGGGGGCTCATTGCACATCCTAGCAAGAAAATCCTCTAAGGATATCAATCCAGAAGGGGAGTTTCTCCTACAGAGAACAAGAACCCTGACCTTACATAGCTCAATGGCATTTGAGGGATGCTATTCTTAGGCTCTCCTAAAATTTGAAGGTGGATTCTCTGGCTTGATTGTCTGGACCTTGCTTCAGTGATATCTTCATACCAGATCCAATCCACAGAGACTGCCTAGATAACATATGAAGAGAAAAAGAAGGGTTTAAAGAGGGAGAAAGATTGATTCTGTCCCCATAGAATGACTACCAGATCATCATAGACACCCACCTAGAATTTAAGGTACAGTAGACTTTTATTCAAAGGAATACATATGTGTGTGTGTGTGTGTGTGTGTGTGCGTGTGTGGTGCATATGGTATGTGGAGGGTGTAGTGTGGTATTAAAGAAGATTTAGTACATATTAGTTTATATAAATTTTTGTTATGGGGAATAATCCTAAAAGTAATTTGAAAAGGTACTTCTTGTTGGTTTTCAAGCCAGTGGAAAGAATGTAAAGTGGTATGCTGTGAGCCCTTGACCCCTCCATACATTTGGTAACACCCCATCCATGCCATGTAACTTGTGTGTGTGTGTGTGTGTGTGTGTGTGTGTGTGTGTGTGTGTGGTACACGGGCCTCTCACTGTTGTGGCCTCTCCTGTTGCAGAGCACAGGCTCCGGACGCACAGGTTCAGCGGCCATGGCTCACAGGCCCAGCCACTCTGCGGCATGTGGGGTCTTCCCGGACCGGGGCACGAACCTGTGTCCCCTGCATCGGCAGGCGGGCTCTCAACCACTGTGCCACCAGGGAAGCCCCCACGTAACTTTTGGACTTGAATAAAATGCGATTGTGGGCTCACTACATACTGGCTCTTGTTTCCTGGGGCCAGATGATGCAACCCAGAAGCTCAGAGGAGTTAGCTCTCCATGTTAAGAACCTGGATCATTGGGAAACAGGAGATGAGATAAGCCTAAGCAGATAAACCACCTTCCTTTTTCTATTTCATGGACTAATATATCGTATATTCCTTCCCTGTATATCCTGCATGTTAAGAAAACAGTCTTGCTGAGAGGCCTGCTATGTCTCTGCAGCTCGCTGCAAAGCGGAAGCCAATGTGATAATGTGTCATATTGTTTTGCTCCTTACCTTTTCTTCCCTCACTTCTGTTTTTTCCTCATCCTCACTTTCTGGGCTTGAACTTTCCAAATAAAGTGTTAGTGCCTTAATCCTCTCTCAGGCTCTGTATTCTAGAGGACCTGATCTAAACCTGTGGTAATGTTCTGCTCCTGGGCCTTTACTAAGAGAAGATGGAACTTAGAGTTTCCTCCTTTGTACTTTGTGCCATTTCAAACATGCTTTAATTTTCTTCACAAAGTCTTGGTCTTAGATCACATAAAAGGCTGGTGACGGGTAGGTCTGGAGCCCTACAGTGGTTAGATAGGGGACAGGGTGGACAGGCTGATTTTCTTATTCATTCATTTCATTTAGCCCCAGCGTAATCTGGCTATAGTGACATTAGGGAAAGGCAACTGGAATGGAAAATCCATATCCAGGTGCAGAGCATGTGAAGTATGCTGTGTTCCTAAACAATCTCACATACCACACCTCAGAACTGCCAGGCCCAGATCTTTCTGCAAAAGTAAGGGAAGCATCTTCTTGTGTTCCAGAGCTATATTTATACACTCTGTTATGCAAGCTTCCCTAGGTGTCTCACACTCAGCCTGTAATAGTCTTAATGGTCAAATGACCTTATGTAAATCTAGGAAATGACTGAAAGCCCCTCCATCCTTGTCAGAAAACTGATGTAGGGAGAGCTAGCAGTGACCTATGTGGGGTGATACACAAGGTACAAAGAACGCCTTGAGAAAATCCTCCTCATAAATTTATTTCAAATAATAATAAGAAATGACGTTTATTGAGCACTTACTAGGCCAGGTACTATGCTAACCTTCTGACATGTATTACCTTATTTACTGTTCTCCATAACACTACACAGTAGGCTCTGCTATTGTCTCATTTTACAGATGAGCATACTGAGGCAGTGTGAGCTTGGGTAACTTAGCTAAGGTTACTCATCTGGTAAAACTGATGTAGCCAGGATTCAAACCCAGGTCTTCTGATGACAGGATGGCAGTGGTTAACCATCAGGCTGGTCTGTGTCCTCTACATTATATTGCTGTGAACACAAGTCCTGGTTTGGGTGGGAGCACAACCCAAAATTACACTGAATATTAGCCATGCTAATATTAAGGACAGCCACGCCTGTCTTTAAAAGTGTTTTGGCCATTCCTGACCTGGTAGATCCTCCACACAGAGCCCAGACAATACTCTGTGGCTCTCCTCCAATCCACCTTCCCAGTAAATATTGTTTCTTTCCTATATGTGAGGATACCAGGCAGAAACTCAGTCTGTCTTTATTACACAAAGCAATGTGGTTCTTGTGTGTAACTGCTGGCCCATCTCAGGACTATTTTTCTTCAGTCAAAATGACACTTCCACATATTGTGCTTCCCTAAACAAAGGTAGTTTACTTATACCTTTTGGTTTCTAAACTAACTTTTATTTTCTCCCCACAGCACAGAAATGAAAATGTACATGAATGATTGAATGTGTAACAAGGTAGAGATTTCTGTTTATCAGAAATACTCCATGAGGATTTCTTGTGGAAAAGCAGTCAGAATGAGAGAACTAGACTGTCCAGACTGCTCTGAGGGCTTCTGTCTGTGAGGAGAAAGAGGGGGCAGGGTCTGGAATTCCAGACACAACCAGCATGGTTAGTAGGTGGGCAGAATTCCAAGGGTCCACGTCCAGTGGGGAGGTGGCTATAGATCAAGGAAGGTGGAGAAGCAATGCCTGTGAGTGCACAGTATCTAGAAAACTGAGAGTTAGGGAGCACGCTGGTGTATGTGAGAAAATTGGGGAGAAGTGGAGAGAGTTTTTAATTTTAGTCATGTCTTCATGGACCATAAATTAGATTTTCTTTAATATTCTTCAAGTGAATAGACTGAGATTAAATGTAATTACTTTTATTTGTGTGTGTGTGTGTGTGTGTGTGTGTGTGTGTGTGTGTTAATGTAACACAGTTCTGAAACTTGATCCCCTTGGCTAAATGATTTATTCAGTTTACAAACAAAATAAAGGAAATGGTAGTCAGAAAACCTGAGTAGAAATCCAACATATAGTATTTACAAGCTTTCTAATTTTATGCAAATTACTTGACCGCTTTGTCACATCTATAAATGATGATGTCAACTTTACAGAATTATATGAGGATTAAGTGGGCTATGGTGGAAGATTCAGGTTGTCAGAAAAGGTCAGACACTGATCATTTAGGGATAAGTATATCTTTCTGTCTGCCCAGAGGTCTCAGGCAGTTTTATCTATGTGTGTGTGTCTGTGTGTGTGTGTGTGACTTCACCAAACCCCAGTGTATGCCCTCAACTCTGAAGGTATAGCCAATGGATTATACCAGTGCTTTGGAGTGAGTCTATCCCTCAAGGTAAATCTCACTGCTATCCACCTCATGGATGTCCTATAAATAGGAATGATAATTAATTCATAATGCGAATGGTGGAGAATCCCATCTTACTATGGCAATGATAATGTCTGCTGCAGATTAGAAGTCAGTTTATGATGGGCAAATTATTTACTGGGTACTGAATGTGTATCAGATGCTTAATTTTGTCAGTCTAACATAGATAAATGCTTAGCTCTACCTCAGGGATATACTAGCCATCAAGATTGTCTATAGTCGTTGGTCTCGTTCAGGAACAGACCCAGATCTTCATTTTCCTATGTCCCAGATAGACCAACCCTCTTTCTGATGATCACATTCTGTTCTCTTTTTGAAAGAAAAAATGTATGTATTTCATTCTTAAATATCTCTTAAGTATATACTAATAGAATGAGTGTGCTTCTTGGAACATTGCATACCTTCTCAAACCTCATATTCCGATTCCTCCCCCATTTTCAAGAAATAATTGTTTTTTATCACAGCAACTGCTGAAACCCCAACTTTGCAAAGATATGACATCATGGAAAGGAATGTAGCACACTTTAATGTTGAAAGTGTGAATTACCTGGATATAGAAGTTCATATTGTTTCTAATAGACGGTGCTGGTTCCCTACTTTACTTTATCAGTCTTTGTTTAAGGGGCTGACACTGCAACAGGCACAGAAAAAGTATATAGAGTCCTAAATACAAGCACTCACTGCTTAGTTGCTGCTGTGAGTGGGATAGGGCAGAGATGTTACAGAGAATTCAACTCAGTTGATCAAGGACTATGATGGGCAGCCCTTTCACAAGTTTGGTAGGAGACAAGGGGAAACTGAACTTCATTTGCTCATTTGTTTACCCTTTACCATCAACGGAGACTGAGAACTCATCATATAGAATTCTTCTCTATTTATCCAGTGTCTTTCACATTAATTTCCTCTGTTTTGGATCATTCCCATCGATATGCAAACATACTACAATATTTCTCATCTTAAAACTAACCCCGCCCCCCCAAAAATACTAACTCCTCTCTTGAATCCACTTTATTAACTTTTTCATTGGTTATTGCTCCATTTGATTTTTTTTAAATTCTCAAACTGAAAATGTTTTCTTCACTCACTGTCTTCACCTTTCCCTGAATGACCACAGCATTGCCAAGCCAGGGTGAATCATGTCTTTTCTTAATCTCTCAGCAGCATTTGACCCAGCTGATCACTCCCTCCTTGAAATGCTTTCTTAACTTAGATTCTAAGTTATGATAATCTTCTGGTCCAAATTCTACTTCACCAGCCACTCCTCCTGCATCCAGACTCACTCAGCCTCTTCCCATGGTGTCCACTGTGTATGACTGGGTCAATACAATCTCCAAAAGATCTATAAAAATTAAAAAATAGAATTTAAAGAACTAGGTTTCTTATGTACTTTGCTCATTTCTCCAAGTTAAATATAATTTCTAGGTAGGCAGGAAAAAACGTTGTCTTATTTGTTTCCCTCTGCACCTTAGTCCTTAGCACTGTGCTTAGCACTCTATAGGTACTTGAGAAATATCGTTGAGTAAATGAATGTGTAGACCTCTTCAATAATTTTATCCTGTCCTTGATTCAAAAGACCTGAAGAGTTTTTTCACAAAAATTCCCTTGGAATCTTTTACCTCTCTGTCTTTGTCTTTATTCATTTGCTGGTCTGGAGATGGCCACCTAAATTCCTTTTGCTTTTTCAGTGATTGCTACTAGATTACAATTTAAAATTTAGGGCCAGATGCTCATTTTAACCACCCCAGTGATACATATTTGATGTTAGATTAACTTATTATGACTTGTGGTCATAGTGACAGGTTCTCTGCTGCAGCCTGCCTTCTGAATATGAGTAAGGTGTCTGCACTTTTATTAACTTATAGCAGGGTTATGTTTAACCACAAGAGGAAAGAAACACACCAATTATTCTCTTGTGCAATTCTAAGCAAGTATGAATAGAAAACAGTTTTGCGGCATGAGTGACTTGAATCCCTGAAGTGGTCTCTGCACACAGCTGAAGGAAAGTCATAACGATGTATTCATTAGAGGGACTATCAAATGGCATGGTGTTAAATTTGCAAACAACTGGCTTTGTTAGCAGTGGTGCAGAGTTTATTATCTGCTAATTCATAGTTGATCTTATTAATTTGGAAGGTTTTTTGGAGAAAAATTAATGAATTCAATTTCTAAAACTTGTAGTTATGAA
This sequence comes from Delphinus delphis, assembly GCF_949987515.2. Classification (NCBI taxonomy): domain Eukaryota; kingdom Metazoa; phylum Chordata; class Mammalia; order Artiodactyla; family Delphinidae; genus Delphinus; species Delphinus delphis. The sequence continues at coordinate 30,979,845 of NC_082690.1, read as the reverse complement.
TTCCGTCAATGCTTTTAGCCATCCAGATATTTATTTATATGTGTCACTCAATGAGTTAATTTGCAATTCTAGATAGAGTGTATGGCTTAAAGCAGAGTGCAATCTTTCTCCGCCTCTCAAAATGGGACAAACACAGGCTTATCCATCTGCTTTATGTTAAATGAATCCCTAATGAGGAAAGAGGAGTTCTGTGTTTTTTCTGTAAGACAGATTCAATTTGACTAAAAATAATTTTATGAACCTCTATTGATTGAAGTCATCTGGAACTGTGCTTTTGTGTACAAGGGAGGGAATGAATAAGATAATTCCTGCCATCAGTAGGTTTGAAGTGGCCTCAGTGACCGAGACTGTTGGTTCCCCAAAGAGTCCTGGGAGTGAAGTTCAGGAGAGGGCATTTGTAAACTGATGGCATTGTCTGGGTGATTCAGCCCACCTTCACACCACTGTCTCTGATTTTATCTGTGGCCCACTCACTGTGCAAACCTAAGTCTGTTGCAGCAGTTCCGGTGCCATCCAGGACAACCCAAGGACAGAGAGTCTGTCTTCAACCCTTTCTGTTCTACTGATGAACTTTTGGTATATCATAGTCTTTTCAACAAAATGATTGACCTGTGTTTAGGTTCTCAATTTGTTAAATAGATCATTTTAACATTGAATAGCCATAGGCAGAATCTCACATTGCACACTTTTGTTTACTTTTATTTTTTCCTTTTATTTTCTTAAAAAGAAAGAGAATATTACTATTTACTTAAAAGATTAGGTCCTGGGCATTGTGGCTGCAGCATATTGTCTCTACCAATAGCTCCCTGAGGTTGGCCTCCTGCTTTTAGACTCGTCAAAAATGACAAACTCTCCAAATTATTTGAAAATAGCCACAATTTCTTTTGCAGACATTTATTGGTAGTTGTGCCCTTCCTATGAAAAGGAAATATCAAGAAATGAACTTCGATGCTTCATTTTATTGTTTGCTTCAAGATAAATGACTCATCTTGAAATTATAATGGTGCAAATATAGTATAGTTAAACCATGGGTCTTACTCTGACCAGGTTTATGTAGACAAGAAGTTATACTTTTCAAAGTATAATTACTATTTGAAAGATGGATGCAGTAGCATGGAAGGCTGCTTTTTATAATGAAGGGAATCTTGGTTCAGGACCTTGAATGAGTAACTTATTCTTTTTGAGGTTCAGTTTCCAGTGTACAGGATTGGCATGAAATTAAAATTAAAAAGTACATGAACATCCTCTGTGGACTGGTAAGTTCTATGCCAGTACAGAGTTGTATATAGACTATCTTAATTAATTTAAATATATCTCTTTAAGTCATGACCTCAGAAACCTCAGCCAAATGGGATTGACTCCATATGATTTTTTAATATATATTTTTATGGAAGTATAATTGACATACAGTAAAACATACATATTTAAAGTATACAGTTTGCTAACTTTTGACATATATACCCATCCATTAAACCACCACTACATATTTATTTTTCCAGGAAGTGTCCCATGCCCCCTTGTAACCCCTCTTTCCTGCTCTTAACTTTAAAAGAAGTACATTCTCTACTAGTACTCATGTCTTGATTTTCTGAAGTTCGTTACTTTAGCATGTTTTTTATTTAATTTGTCACAAATCAAATAATGACACTTTTATTCATGTCATATGAATTCATTTCTGTCTGCCACAGAAGTTCCTGACAATGAATTTTATCCCTCTTTTCACTGTTAACTGGGGTCCTAATGGTAATTATGTGGTGACTTCTCTCAAAGGACATTTAGTAGAAAATGAGATAATGCTGAGAGTGTGAAGGTATAATTGACAGAAAACTTAGGATCATCTCACATGCTTTACTATCTAGATGTAAAGTTGCAACCCCAAGGTTTATGTAAGAAACAAACAATTATAGGTTGGCCATAGTTCCTAAAATCACCCTGCTGATTTTTTAATTTTTATTTTTACTTTTTTTTTTACTATCTTAATATTAGTTTTATTATGATCATTTAAAAATAGATTGATCATAACATCATAGTTATTTTTTGATACATTCAGGAAGGTATTCATTCAGTGGCATTATCCTAACAAAACAGAGGTTAAGAAATAAAGAATAAAATTACTGTTTTCTAGTTTTTTAAACCTATGGCTTTGACCTAGAAATGTATCAGTTACAGATGAAAATACAGTGCATATGGAAAAGAATTCACTCCTGAACTTCATGAATGAAACAATCAATTTTTCTCCATCTTCATTTTTTTCTTTTTTTATTGAATTATAGTTTATTTACAATGTTATATTAGTTTTAGGTGTATAACAGTTATTCAATATTTTTATAGATTATACTCCCTTTAAAGTTATTGTAAAATATTAGTTATATTCCCTGTGCTGTACATTACATAGCTGTGTCTTATTTATTTCATACCTAGTAGTTTGTACTTTTTAATCCCCTTCCCCTATCGTGCCCCTCCCCACTCTCCTCTCCTCACTAATAGCCACTAATTTATTCTCTGTATCTATGAGTCTGTCTCTGTTTTGTTATATTCTTTCTTTTGTTTTATTTATTAGATTCCACATATAAGTGAAAACAAAGTATTTGTCCCTCTCTGTCTGACTTACTTCACTAAACATAATACCCTCAATGTTCATTCATATTGCTGCAACATGAATGGAGCAACATTTTTTTTATGGCTGAGTGATATTCCATTGTGTTTCTGTGTGCGTGCGTGTGTATACACACACGTTTTATGTATATATATATATATATATATATATATATATATATACACACACACACACATTATATATATGTATATATCACATCCTGTTTATCCATTCATCTGTTGATAGACTTTAAGGTTGCTTCCATATCTCGGCTATTGTAAATAATGCTTCTATGAATATTGGGGTACATGTAACTTTTCGAATTAGTGTTTTCATTTTCTTTGGATATATACCCAGGAGTGAAATACCTGGATCATATGGTAGTTTTATAATATTTAATTTTTTGAGAAACCTCCATAATGTTTTCCATGGTGGCTGCACCAATTTACATTCCAAACAACAGTGAACTAGTTCACCTTTTCTCTACTTCTTTGCCAACATATATTATTAGTTGTCTTTTATTTATTTAATAAATTTATTTATTTTCCTTATTTTTGGCTGCATTGGGTTTTCATTGCTGAATGCAGGCTTTTCTCTAGTTGTGGAGAGTGGTGGTTACTCTTCATTGCAGTGCATGGGCTTCTCATTGTGGTGGCTTCTCTTGTTGCAGAGCATGGTCTCTAGAGTACAGGCTCAGTAGTTGTGGCACACAAGCTTACTTGCTCCACGGTATGTGGGATCTTCCCGGACCAGGGCTCGAACCCATGTCCCCTGCAATGGCAGATGGATTCTTAACCACTGCACCACCAGGGAAACCCTATTAGTTGTCTTTTAGATGATAGCTATTTTGACAGATGTGAAATGATATCTCATTGTAGTTTTGATTTGCATTTCCCTGATGATAGTGATGTTGAGTATCTTTTCATGTGTCTGTTGGCCATCTGTATGTCTTCTTTGGAAAAATGTCTATTCAAGTCTTCTGTCCATTTTTTAATCAGGTGATTTGTTTTCTGATATTGAGTTGTATGAGTTCTTTGTATATTTTGGATATTAACCCCTTATCAGACATGCCATTTGTAAATAACTTCTTCCATTCAGTAGGTTGTCTTTTCATTTTGTTGGTGGTTTCCTTCACTATGCAAAAGGTTTTACATTTATTTAGGTTCCATTTGTTTACTTTTTATTTTATTTCCCATGTCTGAAGAGACAGATTCAAAAAATTTTGATAAGACATGTCAAATAATGTACTGCCTGTTTTTTTTCTAGGAGTTTTATGATCTCTTGTTTATATTTAGGTTAATCTATTTTAAGTGTATTTTTGTAAATGGCATGAGAACATATCCTAATTTCATTCTTTTACATGTAGCTGTCCAGTTTTATCAACACCACACATTGAAGAGACTGTTTTTTCCCCATTGTATAGTTTTTTCCTCTTTGTCATTGATTAATTTACCACTTGTGTATGGGTTTATTTCTGGACTCTTTATTCTGTTCCATTGTTCTATGTGTATATTTTTGTACTAGTAGCATTGAGCTTTGATTATTGTAGATTTGTAGTATAATCTGAAGTCAGAGAGTATAATACCTTCAGCTTTTTTCTTTTTCTCAAGATTGCTTTGACTATTTGAGTTCCATAGAAATTTTGGAATTATTTTGCCTAGATCTGTGAAACATGTCATGGGTATTTTAATAGGGTTTGCATTAAATCCTCAGATTGCTTTGGGCAGTATGGATATTTCAACAATATTAATGCTTCTAATTTATGAACATGAGATATCTTTCCATTTATTTCTTTCATCCTCAACTTCCTTCATCAATGTTTTATAGTTTTCAGACTATAGGTGTTTCACCTCCTTGGTTGAGTTTATTCCCAGGTATTTTATTCTTTTTGATACAATCGTAAATGGGATTGTTTTCTTGCTTTCTCTTTCTGATGGTTTGTTATTAGTGTAGAGAGAAAACAGATTTCTGTATATTAATTTCGTATCCTGCAATTTTACTTAATTTGTTTATTAGCTCTAAAAGTTTTTTTTTTTTTTTTGGTGGAGACTTTAGGGTTTTCTATATATAGTATCAAGCCATCTGCAAATAGTGACAGTTTTACTTCTTCCTTTCCAATTTTGTATGCATTTTGTTTCTTTTTCTTGTCTGATTGCTGTGACTAGGACTTCCAATACTATGTTGAAAAGAAATGGCAAGAGTTGGCATCCTTGTCTTGTTCCTGATTTTAGAGGAAGGGCTTTCAGTTTTTCACCATTGAGTATGATGTTAGCTCTAGGTTTGTCATAAATGGCCTTTATTATGTTGAGATTAGTTCCCTCTATACCAACTTTTTAAAGAGTTTTTTATCAGGAATGGATGTTGAATTTTTGTCAAATGTATTTTCTGCATCTATTGAGATTATAATGTGATTTTTATCCTTCATTTTGTTAATGTGCTGTATCACATTGAATGATTTGAGGGTACTGAACCATTTTTGCTTCCCTGGAATAAATCTCCCTTGATCATGGTATATGATCAATTTTATATATTGTTGAATTCAGTATGCTAATACCTTGTTGTGAATTTTTGCATCTATATTCATCAGGGATATTGGTCTGTAATTTCTTTTTTTTAGTATCTTTGTTTGATTTTTTATCAGAGTAATCATGGCCTTGTAGAATAAATTTTGGTGTGTTCCCTTCTCTTCGATGTTTTGAAATACTTTGAGAAGCATAGGCATTAGCTCTTCTTTATAGGTTTGGTAGAATTTCCCTGTGAAGCCATGCTGGCCTGGACTTTTGTTTGTTGGGAGTTTTTTGATTACTGATTTAATTTCAATAGTAGTGATTGATCTGTTCATATTATTTTATTTCTTCCTGATTCAGTCTTGGAAGATTGTATGTTTCTAGAAATTTATCCATTTCTTCTAGGTTATCCAATTTTTTGGCATATAACTGTAGTATTCTCATATGATTGCTTATATTTCTGTGATATTGGTTGTGATTTCTCCTCTTTCATTTCTTATTTTGTTTATTTGGGTCCTCTCTCTTTTTTCCCCTAAGGAGCCTGACTAAATGCTTAACAATTTTCTAAATCTTTAAAAAGCAAAGCAAAACAAAAAGAAAACCCCAAACAGCTCTTGGTTTTATTGATATTTTCTTTCTTTTTTTATTTTTTGGGGGGTCTCTCTTTTATTTCCTCTCTGATCTTTATTGTTTCCTTCCTTCTGCTGACTTTGGGCTTTATTCATTCTTCTTTTTCTAATTCCTTTAGAAGTTACATTACACTGCTTATTTGGGATTTTTCTTATTTTTTGAGGTAGGCCTGTATCTCTATAAACTTCCCTCTTAGGACTGCTTTTGCTGTGTCCTATAGATTTTGAAAATTGTGTTTTTATTTTCATTGGTCACAAGGTATTTCCTGATTTCCTCTTTGATTTCTTCATTGACCCATTGGTTTTTTAGTAGCATTTTGTTTAGTCCCCATGTGTTTGTTTTTTCCCATTTTTCTTACTGTAATTGATTTCTAGTTTTATACCATTGTGATTGGAAAAGAAGTTTGGTATAATTTTTATCCTTCAATTAGTTGAGACTTGTTTTGTGGCCTAGCATGTGATCTATTCTGGAAAACGTCACTTGTGCACTTGAAAAGAATGTGTATTTTGCTGTTTGGGGAGGGAATATCTTGTAGATATCTATTAAGTCCAACTGGCTTAATGTGACATTTAAGGCCACTGTTACCTTAGTTTCTGTCTGGATAATCTGCACATTGATGTAAGTGGTTGGTTAATGTCCCCTGATATTATTGTATTATTGCTAATTTCTTCTTTTATGTCTGTTAATGTTTGCTTTATATATTTAGGTGCTCCTTTACTGGGTGTATATATGTTTACAAACTTTATATTCTCTTCTTGTATTGATACTTTTATCATTATATAATGTTGCTTTTTATCTTTTATTATAGACTTTTTAAATTTTTTAATTTAATTTAATTTACTTTTTTATACAGCAGGTTCTTATTAGTCAACAGATTTATACACATCAGTGTATACAAGTCAGTCCCAATCACCCGATTCTATTATAGACTTTGTTTTAAAGTCTACTTTGTTTGTTTAACATAAGTTTTGCTACCCCAGCTTTCTTGTCATTTCTATTTGCATGAAATATTGTTTTTCCATCCCCTCACTTTTAGTCTCTGTGTGTCTTTAAATCTGAACTGAGTCTCATACAGGCACCATACAGATGGGTGTTGTTTTTATGCAATCAGCCTCCCTATGTCTTTTGATTGGAGCCTTTAGTCCATTGACATTTAAAGTAATTTATTGATAGGTATGTACTTATTACCATTTTGTTATCTGTTTGTTTTTGTAGTTCTTCTCTGTTGTTTTATTCTCTTTTATTCTCTTCCTTTGTGGTTTAATAATTTTCTTTAGTATGTTTGTGTTACTTTCTGTTACTTTCTGTTACTTTGTGTTACTTTCTCACTAGTTTTGTATTATATATTTATTGTAGGTTTTTGACTTGTGGTTACTATGGAGTTCATATATGTTGATTTTACAATTTTTATCTTTTAACCTTCATACTAGTTTATTTAAGTGGTTGACCACAGCCTTTACCAGTGGGATTTTCCCCTTTGTATAATTTATTATTTCTTGTTGTAGTATTTTCTTTTTCATTTCTTGTAAGGTCAGCTTATGGTGATGAAGTCTTTTAGTTCTTGACTATCTAGGAAGCCCTTTATGTCTCCTTCAGTTCTGAATGATAATATTGTTGGGTAGAGTATCCTAGGTTGTAGATTTTTTCCATTCAGCACTTTAAATATATTATGCCATTCCCTTCTGACTGCAAAATTTCTGCTGAAAAATCAGTTGGTAGCCTTATGGGTATTCCTTTGAATGTTACTCTTTGTTTTTCTCTTGCTGCCTTTAGCATTCTCTCTTTAACATTTGAAATTTTAATTATGATATATCTTGGTGTAGGTCTCTTTGGATTCATCTTGCTTGGAACTCTTGTTTGATTCCTGTACCTGATTATCTGTTACCTTTTTCAGGTTCAGAAAATTTTCAGCCATAATTTATCAAATATATTTTTTACATTTTTCTCTCTTCTCCTTCTAGGACCACCTATAATGTGAGTGTTAGTACGCTTGATGTTGTTGAGAGGTCCCTTATCTTTACTTTTTAAAATTTGTTTTTCTCTTTGCTGTTCTTATTAGGTGATTTCCATCATTCATTCTTCCAGATCACTTAAACATTCTTCTGTAACATCTAATCTGCTGTTAATCCCCTCTAGTGTATATTTGCTTTCAGTTATTGTATTCTTCAATTCTGACCAGTTCATTTTTATGTTTTCTAGTTCTCTGTTAAAATTCTTACTGTATTCATTTAATATTTTCCCCAGTTCAGTTAGCATTATTATTAGTATTATTGCATTGAATTCTTTAACAGGTAATGTATTTTTCTCTGTTTCATTAAGGTTTTTATCTGTTTTTTTCTTGTTCTTTCATTTGAAACATATTCCTCTGTCACCTCCTTTTGTTTAACTTTCTCTCTCTATATGAAATTAGGTGAAAAAGTCACCAATCTCCATCTAGAAGGTATGTCCTTGTGTGGGAGTGTCCCTATGCAGTCTGCATGTGCCCAGTGGCATTGGTGGAAAAGCTGGATCTGAAGCGAGCATGGGCCATGTCTTCCCCCAGGGTGAGCTCTTAGCCACTGCCTTGGTGGGGGGAGTAGATTGGAGTTGGAAGGTCCAGAGCCAGAGCTAATTGCAAACTGGGGCTTCTATGCTCAATGGCTATCAGGAGTGTAGTTGGGGCCCAAAGGGCTACAGCAGGATTCCCTGAGGTAGTTGGGTTTCTCTTGGTTGTGTTGGCAGTCTCCTCCTTGGTTGTCATGGAGATAGCCTCACTCCCTTCCAAGAGTGCACAGGGATGGGAGCTCTGTCAGTGGTGATCTCACCCTGGGGCTAGTGTTGCTGCCTCCTGAGTGTGTGTAGCAAAGCCGGCACTAGCAATGGCTGGCCCTGCCCTGGACAGAGACATGGTTGGGTCTGAGTCAACTTCTTTCCTTCCAGGCATGTGCATTCTCATTGGCAATGCAGCCGCCTTAATGGGGAGTGGTGCCAGATCAAGAGGGGATGAAGCAGGAGCCCAATGTTTGTTGGGAGGCATGCTGGGGTATTCCTGGCTGGCCATCCAGAGACCCTAGCAGTTTTCAATCCGCTGTCTCTGCTCTGTGATGGGGAGTAAGAAAGACTGTGCAAGTTCTTTGAGAGCAGAGTCTCAGTTTCTTACAGCCCTCCTGCTAAGTCCCATTGGTTTTCAGACCAAGGGGACTCATCCTCGCAGTGTTGGACCCTAGGGCTGGGGTGTCTATTATGTAGCTTGAACCTCTTCTTCCCAGCGAGGATCCCTCAGCATGTGATATCCCTCTTCTTCTGTGTCCCCTGCTAAGGGTACAGGTCCTGACCAGATTGCTTTTCCTCCCTTCCTATCAGACACCAGGTGAATATTTACAGTCTTGGTTGTAGAAGATCTGTTTTGCTAGTCCCCAGGTCAATTTCAGTAAGAGTCATTTTACATGTCATTGTAGTTTTGATGTGTTGTGTTTTTTTTAACATCTTTATTGGAGTATAATTGCTTTACAACGGTGTGCTAGTTTCTGCTTTATAACAAAGTGAATCAGTTATACATATACATATGTTCCCATATCTCTTCTCTCTTGTGTCTCCCTCCCTCCCACCCTCCCTATCCCACCCCTCTAAGTGGTCACAAAGCACTGAGCTGATCTCCCTGTGCTATGTGACTGCTTCCCACTAGCTATCTATTTTACATTTGGTAGTGTATATATCCATGCCACTCTCTCACTTTGTCCCAGCTTACCTTTCCCCCTTCCCCTGTCCTCAAGTCCATTCTCTATCTCTCCCTCTTTATTACTCTCCTGTCCTTAGGTTCTTCAGAACCATTTAGTCATGTACCACAATGTTCATTGCAGCTCTATTTACAATAGCCAAGACATGGAAGCAACCTAAGTGTCCATCGACAGGTGAATGGATAAATAAGATGTGGCACTTATATACGATGGAATATTATTCAGCCATAAAAAGAAACGAAATTGAGTTATTTGTAGTGAGGTGGATGGACCTAGAGTCTGTCATACAGAGTGAAGTAAGTCAGAAAGAGAAAAACAAATACCGTATGCTAACACATATATAGGGAATTTGATGTGTTTTTGAGGGGAAGGGAGCCCAGCATCCTCCTACTCTCCTATCTTGATGTCTCCATGCACCTTGATGATTTTAAAGGGGAATGATAACTATTGACCTGAAAAGTCTTACATTTTTTACACCAATTTAGCTGTTAATGAAAGCAAAGAAACATTCAGCAATAAAATCATTTTAATTAAATTCCAACTTTTTATGGTAGTTACTGTAATGCATAGGCTACTTATAACCAAGTAGTTAGAAATGTAGACCTTGGAGTTACACTGATCTGTGTTTTCATAGAGTAACCATGGGCAAACGACTTAACTTTGTAAGCTTCAGACTGCTCATGTGTAAGATGTGGATACTGATAGCACCTATTTCATAGAATTGTGAAAATTAAATTTGATATTGCCTTTGCAAACTTAGCATAGTACACTCAGCAGTCATTTCATACATATTATTTTGATGATGCAGATGATAATCTCACTGTAAAACTATCATAAAAACATGTAAGATTATAATGTAAAGGACTTTAATTAATTCATTAAACATTTATTGGTGCTTCTTATGTCTTAGGTCCTTTTCTAGTCATGGGCTGATTAGACGATAAGTACTCAGATACTTACATTCCTGTGTTCTACTCAGATGCCACAAAGTCCTCAGCCTTTGCTCTTGTTCCCCATAAGACCACAAGGGATTCCCCATGGGGAAGCTTTAGGGAAGTGGACTGATGGTCCTCAAAACTGGGAGTCTGCATGCTTTAGCCTGGATTTATTTTCCCCAGCATCCCATTCCCTTTGGGGCCAACACATTATTTATTTGAAACAAGAATTTCATCAGCACTAACCATATTCTGGATGCAATAGCTGGGTCAGTCTATATGAAGGAATGAATAAATATGATTAAAAATCTAAAGCCAAAACTCACATAAAATAGCCGTTGAATTAGTCTAAGTCTTGTGACTTTTTCAAGCGGCTGTTTCTGAATGGTTTGGGGGACCTGAGGAGGTAGAAACAAGTGAGCAGTCAGTTTAACTGGAGGAGAGAACAATTACCATTTATGGTTAAGAGGGATGATATGACTATAAAAAGAGATCCCAAGAGCAAAATCTACACACTGGGCAGTTTCAGCCTCATCCCACAGCTCTAAGGTCAGGCTGCCCCAGAAATCCGGCTGTCAGAAGGCACATGTAACTCATGCATTCTGAACCCCAAACGGTTAAATAGCAAAGGCCTCACAGTCCCCCAACAAGGCACTTTTTATTTGTAAGACGGCAGCTCTTGAGCCTGACTGCTACAGATTGGAAGATTGGAAATAACCAGAGAGGAAGAGTATTTGAGTCTAGACCATGTTCTCATCTCAGTCTCTAGTGTAGAGAGGTGCCTTCCCTTCCCATGCCCCATTTCCTGCTGAGCAGAGGCTTTCAGAGGGATTCAGAGAGTCAATCAGCTAATAACTAACAAGCGTTTACTGACCCTGAAGATAAGGAAAGACAGACATGGCCTCCGCTCTCCTGGAACTGACATTCTACACTGGCAAGATGTCCGTGAAACTAGGAATTGAAGTTTCAGATTAGATCAGTGCTTCAAAGACAAGATAGAAGTCTTCTGAGAACACATAACAAAGGAATCTAACCTCAACCAGAGATCAGAGGAGGCTTTCATGAGGAAGTGACATGTGAGTTGGTATAAAGAATGAGTAATAAGAGCTGACATATATTCAGCTTTACTATGTGCCATATATCATTGTAAGTGCTATGCAGGTATTGTCATGTAATCCCCACAACAAACCCTTGAAGTCGTATTAAGAGTAACATTTATAGATAAGGAAAAGAGCCCAGCAAATTGAAGTAAATTGGCCAAAGTACGCAGCCAATAGCTGGGGGACCAGGATTGAAACAGGCACTCCGATTTCAGAATGTATTATTTTAACCACTAAGAATGAACGATATGGATGCTATGGGGGATAAAAACAAGACATTTCAAATAGAGCAACAGAATGTGTAAAGGGCCCACAATGGGAGGCAACTTGGTATGTTAAGGAAAAGAAAGAGGACAATGTGGCTGATGTATTGGAGAAAAGGAGTACGATGAAGCTGGAGATATAGCACAGGCTCCAGACCTGCCAGGTTCTGAGGGTCCCAATATGGAGTTCCACATTTTGTGCCTTGTGAGGTGTGTATCTCAGTGCAACTGGAATCAGAAGCAGAAATAGCAATAACAACAGAACATGTAAGTTACCTTTTTAGCTCTGTTTAGTTAGGGCTGAAAGCAGCTAGAGACCTTTACAATTTATGTATTAATGCCAGGAAATAGACATATTAATGTAAGACATAAACAAAGAAAACTTAAGACATAGATCCAGTATGGCAATGGCATTCTGGAACAATACCAGGCTGAAGACATTACTGAGACTTTCCTGGCTAAGGCACCCTCAGTATGCAAGTGATGGGAAATTAGTGGCTAAAGTCAGATCCAGACCTTGGTGGTAATTATCTACCTAAATCTATAGTCTGATGTATAAACAGAAGTATGAGCTACTGACTTTATTTTATTTTGTTTATTTTCAGATGGGATTTACTCCTTTCAGCCATCCTTTCAGCTACCACTCTGAAGCCTGCAGCAGCAGATACAATCCCACAACTGGTGCCGCCCCTGGTGTTCCCACTGGGGCATCCTGGAAGGCAATGTTCCCCACGCACTCAAATGTGTCCTGTGCCACATGACTGACTGAGCACCTGAAAGATTCTCATCTTTCAGGTCCCTGGAAATGACTAGTGGTCTTATAGTCAAGGATTGTCTTACATCTGAGCTTTTTCTTCTCCCCTGCTCCATCACTCACAGGCTATTTATGTGGTGATATAATCTCTTGGATCTCTTATGCACAGCAGTCCAAGTTGATCAATCCACCTTTTGCTTTCACTGATTTTCTTTGAAGAGGCACAAAGGACAGATGTTATTGCTATTCCACAGACCCAACACCAGGGGGTGATCAAGGCACATCACACTAATTACCACTTCTCCAAAGCTGAGCTCTAACCTCCCACACAGAACAGGAAGTGCAGGAGCTGGACTCACAGAAATTCTGTTCAGTATAACTCACAATATGTAAAGGCTTTGGCAATGGCACCGCACTGAACACATGCTCAGTACAATTATTATAACCTCAGTGGAGCTGCTGCTTAATGCCAAAAGGGAAAAAAAAATGACATCTCATAACTGTAAACAATTGCATAGTAAACAGAATGCAGAGAATTCTCCTGCCTTGTGCCCCACAGTGCTGGGTAATTTACAGGTGCCACTGCAGGCCGATGTTCCTTTCCTGGTAGCACACAGCCTCACACACTGACTTATGTGTTCTTCTAATGTACTAATTCCTACAGCAACTCAAGTGTCAAAAATTCTTCAAGCCAACAGTATTTGTGGCTATTGTGACTCTCCAATTCTTGGAAATGCTCCCATGGCAAAGTACCTCTTGAAAAGAATGTGGAAAGAAGAAATTCAGTGCAAATCTCCAGAAATTGCTCAGTGGTTGCACGAAACACTGTTTGCAATTGCCGTTTAATGTTAGAAATGCAACTGACTGCTCCTTCTGCGCTGTATTTTTCCATTAGCAAACACCAATCTCCTCTACTACTCTAAGAGTCTGAAACAAGTGTGTTTAGTTAATTTTCTGTTTCTCCTTTGCAAAGCCTCGAGAACTTCACACCTTCTTGGATCATATAGTAGTGTCAGCGGCAAGGACATATGGCTAAACATCCTTCGTGAAAGTTCATGAAAGTTGACATCTTCTTACACCAGGTTATCAGAACTCCTAAATAAAGCATACATACAACATGTCCAGAAGCCCTTGAACCAAGGGGCTGCTTGAATAGAAATGAACCATACATTCCTTATTTTCTCTTTTATTAAAGTAAATGTTTTATTCAATTGTAACACATACTGAAATGTACACAAATTATAAATTTCATCAAGTGAACATGCCCACACACCCACCACCCATATCAAGAAACAGAGCAGCACTCCAGTACCTCCCTTATGCTGCAGGGCAACTTTCTAAATAAAAATAAGCATTCACGTACTATTTATGTACGGGAGTTGCATTCTGCAGTCTGTCTCACACTGTGACTGGAATGAATTTCCTTAGCAACATATTCTTTATAGAGCAGTGGTACTCAAAATGTACACTGTGAACAGTGGCAGGAGCATCACTGAGGAAACTCTCAGAAATGCAAATTATCGGGCCTCACCCCTAACCTATTGAATCAGAAATTGTAGGGTCAGGGCTTGGCTATCTGTGTTTTAACAAGCCTCCCATGTGATTCAGACGCATCCTAAAGCCTTAGAAACGTTTTTCTAGCACAGCATCCATGTTTTAGCCTCAAAATTGTGTTTAAGCAGAGTTCTACGGATACTGGGGTATAAAGTGATACATTAGAATAGTGGTGCCAAGGTCTAACTGCTTATCTCTTTTTTCCCCTGTTTGATAACTTAAATTTATTTATTGGTAGCTTTATTGAGGTGTAATTTGCATACGATTCACAAGTTTTTAAAGTACAATTCACTGGGTTTTGTTGTCTGCAGTTGCTTCCCTTTCTACCCATTTCCATTGCACAGTCTCCCCAAACAGTATCAACATTGTTGGTCTACTTGTGTCTTTCCTACTAACCTGTGAACAGAATTCTTGAGGATAAAACTGTGCTTTATTCATCATTGTGTTCCTATCCCTCAACTGAACACAAATAACAGACTTCACAAATATTTGCTGAAGAAATGAGTGAACCAAACTGGGTAAATAAAAATAAGCCCATGGAGAAGACTAGCTGCGTTGTAGGATGTGAGGAATAGGTGGGTCCAAGAATTCTGCATAAATTTCAGGTCCAAAGTGGAGCGCATTAGGCTAGTGGTATAATAACACCTGGGCAGCATTGGGATTTGCTCTCTGATACACCTGCGCATGTGTGGCAGACACTCTTTTTTTTTGCGGTACGCGGGCCTCTCACTGTTGTGGCCTCTCCCGTTGCGTAGCATGGGCTCCGGACGTGCAAGCTCAGCGGCCATGGCTCATGGGCCCAGCCGCTCCGCGGCATGTGGGATCTTCCCGTACCGGGGCACAAATCCGTGTCCCCTGAATCGGCAAGCAGACTCTCAACCACTGCACCACCAGGGAAGCCCCCAGACACTCTCAATGTCCTGTAAATACTCCTGCAGCCTACCTTGTCAGTCCCCTTTCAGGCTGGAACGCCTCCTGTGTCTCTCTGCTTCCGGACATTCTCTGGACATTGGAGTATCTCCACCCACAAGTGGGGCCTGACAGAAGTGTGGGGAAGGTAAAACTCCAGGAGCAACCCTGGAGCAGTGAGGGACATTGTTCGTGGAGAAATTTCCTAGCTTCCTGGTCCATCTGTGGGAAGTTCTGAGCTGTGCTCCACACACTTTCAAGGGTAAGTGGTTCCCAGCGGGCTCGAGCCCCAGTTGCCCACAACAGGGACCCATTCATTACTGAATTTTTCATTGGCTTTCCTGCCTTTTCAGCCTCTCCTCACTTCGTCACAGTGCTTCCTGGGATCATCTTCTCAAAAAACTACTTGCAACCAAATCTTTGGAAGTTAAGGAGGATAGAGAGTGACAGGGATAGGGCATGGCGGTACTAATTTATACAGGATATCAGAAAATGCTCTCTGATAAGAGCATTTTTCCAGATCTATTGAGATATAGTTGACATATTACAGTGTGTAAGTTTAAAGTGTACAAAATGATGATGATTAGGTACACAAATATATTGAAAAATGATTGCTATGATAAGGTTAATTAACCACCCAGCACGTCACATAATTACCACTTTTTGTGGAGAGAACTTTTAAGATCTACCCTCTTAGCAACTTCCAAGCATATAATACAGTACTGTTAACTATAGTCACTGTGCTGTGCATTAGATTCTCAGAACTGTTTGGCCTTATATCTGGAAGTTTGTACCTTTGGCTAACATCTCCCTATTCCCCTCATACCTTCACCCACCCTGCAACTCCTGGAAACCACCAACCTATTCTGTTTCAATGAGTTTAGAGTCCGCATATAAGTGAGATTGTATGATATTTGTCTTTCTCCATCTGACGTATGACACTTAGCAGAGTGTAGGATACATCCAGAAAGAAGGAGTCCATCCATGATGTGGCAAATGGCAGGATTTCCTTTTTCTGTGTGGCTATATATATATATATATATATATATATATATATATAAAATATTTTTAACATCTTTATTGGAGTATAATTGCTTTGAAATATTGTATTAGTTTCTGCTTTATAACAAAGTGAGTCAGTTATACATATACATGTTCCCATATCTCTTCCCTCTTGCGTCTCCCTCCCTCCCGCCCTCCCTATCCTACCCCTCTAGGTGGTCACAAAGCACCGAGCTGATCTCCCTGTGCTACGCAGCTGCTTCCCACTAGATATCTATTTTACTTTTGCTAGTGTATATATGTCCATGCCACTCTCTCACTTTGTCACAGCTTAACTTTCCCCTAACCATATCCTCAAGTCCATGCCTTAGTAGGTCTGTGCCTTTATTCC
The DNA here is from genome assembly GCF_949987515.2 of Delphinus delphis. Lineage (NCBI taxonomy): Eukaryota > Metazoa > Chordata > Mammalia > Artiodactyla > Delphinidae > Delphinus > Delphinus delphis. The sequence continues at coordinate 30,963,488 of NC_082690.1, read as the reverse complement.
TGTCTTAACCCTAGGTTCTTCATTACCTTTTTTCCCCTTAGATTCCATATATATATATATATATATATATATATGTGTGTGTGTGTGTGTGTGTGTGTGTGTGTGTGTGTGTTAGCATACGGTATTTGTTTTTCTCTTTCTGACTTACTTCACTCTGTATGACAGATTCTAGGTCCATCCACCTCAGTACAAATAACTCAACTTCGTTTTTATTTATGGCTGAGTAATATTCCATTGTATATATGTGCCACATCTTCTTTATCCATTCATCTGATGACGGACACTTAGGTTGCTTCCATCTCCTGGATATTGTAAATAGAGCTGCAATGAATACTTTGGTACATGACACTTGTTGAATTACGGTTTTCTCAGGGTATATGCCCAGTAGTGGGATTGCTGGGTCATATGGTAGTTCTATTTGTAGTTTTTTAAGAAAGCTCCATACTGTTCTCCATAGTTGCTGTATCAAGTCACATTCCCAACAGCAGTGCAAGACTGTTCCCTTTTCTCCACACCCTCTCCAGCATTTATTGTTTCTACATTTTTTGATGATGGCCATTCTGACTGGTGTGAGATGATATCACATTGTAGTTTTGATTTGCATTTCTCTAACGATTAATGATGTTGAGCATTCTTTCATGTGTTTGTTGGCAATCCATATATCTTCCTTGGAGAAATGTCTATTTAGCTCTTCTGTGCATTTTTGGATTGGGTTTTTTGTTTTTTTTGTTATTGAGCTGCATGAGCTGCTTGTAAATTTTGGAGATTATTCCTTTGTCAGTTGCTTCATTTGCAAATATTTCCTCCCATTCTGAGGGTTGTCTCTTGGTCTTGTTTATGGTTTCCTTTGCTGTGCAAAAGCTTTGAAGTTTCATTAGGTCCCATTTGTTTATTTTTGTTTTTATTTCCATTTCTCTAGGAGGTGGGTCAAGAAGGATCTTGCTGTGATTTATGTCATAGAGTGTTCAGCCTATGTTTTCCTCTAAGAGTTTGATAGTTTCTGGTCTTACATTTAGGTCTTTAATCCATTTTGAGCTTATTTTTGTGTATGGTGTTAGGGAGTGATCTAATCTCATACTTTTACATGTACCTGTCCAGTTTTCCCAACACCACTTATTGAAGAGGCTGTCCTTTCTCCACTGTACACTCCTGCCTCCTTTATCAAAGATAAGGTGACCATATGTGCACGGGTTTATCTCTGGGCTTTCTATCCTGTTCTATTGATCTATATTTCTCTTTTTGTGCCAGTACCAGACTGTCTTGATTACTGTAGCTTTGTAGTATAGTCTGAAGCCACACACCCTGATTCCTCTAGCTCCGTTTTTCGTTCTCAAGATTGGTTTGGCTATTCGGGGTCTTTTGTGTTTCCATACAAATTGTGAAAGTTTTTGCTCTAGTTCTGTGAAAAATGTCAGTTGTAGTTTGATATGGATGGCATTGAATCTGTAGCTTGCTTTGGCTACTACAGTCATTTTCACAATGTTGATTCTTCCAATCAAATAACATGGTATATCTCTCCATCTATTTGAATCACCTTTAATTTCTTTCATCAGTGTCTTATAATTTTCTGCATACAGGTCTTATGTCTTCTTAGGTAGGTTTATTCCTAGATATTTTATTTTTTTGTTGCAATGGTAAATGGGAGTGTTTTCTTTATTTCATCTTCAGATTTCTCATCATTAGTGTATAGGAATGCCAGAGATTTCAGTGCATTAATTTTGTATCCTGCTACTTTACCAAATTCATTGTTTAGCTCTAGTAGTTTTCTGGTAGCACCTTTCAGATTCTCTATGTATAGTATCATGTCATCTGCAAATAGTGACAGCTTTACTTCTTTTTTTCCGATTTGGATTGCTTTTATTTCTTTTTCTTCTCTGATTGCTGTGGCAAAAACTTCCAAAACTATGTTGAATAAGAGTGGCGAGAGGGGGCAACCTTGTCTTGTTCCTGATCTTAGTGGAAATGGTTTCAGGTTTTCACCATTGAGGATGATATTTGCTGTGGGTTTGTCATATATGGCCTTTATTATGTTGAGGAAAGTTCCCTTTATGCCTACTTTCTGCAGGATTTTTATCATTAATGGGTGTTGAATTTTGTTGAAAGCTTTCTCTGCATCTATTGAGATGATCATATGGTTTTTCTCCTTCAATTTGTTAATATGGTGTATCACGTTGATTGATTAGCATATACTGAAGAATCCTTTCATTTCTGGAATAAACCCCACTTGATCATGGTGTACGATCCATTTAATGTGCTGTTGGATTCTGTTTGATAATATTTTGTTGAGGATATTTGCATCTATGTTCATCAGTGATATTGGCCTGTAGTTTTCTTTCTTTGGGACATCTTTGTCTGGTTTCAGTATCAGGGTTTTGGTGGTCTCGAAGAAAGAGGTTGAGAGTGTTCCTCCCTCTGCTATATTTTGGAAGAGTTTGAGAAGGATAGGTGTTAGCTCTCTCTAAATGTTTGATAGAATTTGCTTGTGAAGCCGTCTGGTCCTGGGCTTTTGTTTGATGGAAGATTTTTAATCACAGTTTCAATTTCAGTGCTTGTGATTGGTCTTTTCATATTCTCTATTTCTTCCTGATTCAGTCTTGGCAGATTGTACATTTCTAAGAATTTGTCCATTTCTTCCAGGTTGTCCATTTTATTGGTATAGAGTTGCTTGTAGTAATCTCTCATGATATTTTGTATTTCTGCAGTATCAGTTGTTACTTCTCCTTTTTCATTTCTAATTATATTGATTTGAGTCTTCTCCCTTTTTTTCTTGATGAGTCTGGCTAATGGTTTATCAATTTTTTTTTTATCTTCTCAAAGAACCAGCTTTTAGTTTTATTGATCTTTGCTATTGTTTCCTTCATTTGTTTTTCATTTATTTCTGATCTGATCTTTATGATTTCTTTCCTTCTGCTAACTTTGGGGTTTTTCTGTTCTTCTTTCCCTAATTGCTTTAGGTGCAATGTTTGCTTGTTCATTTGAGATGTTTCCTGTTTCTTAAGGTAGAATTGTATTGCTATAAACTTCCCTCTTAGAACTGCTTTCACTGGATCCCATAGGTTTTGGGTCATTGTGTCTCCAATGTCATTAGTTTCTAGGTATATTTTTATTTCCTCTTTGATTTCTTCAGTGATTACTTCATTATTAAGTAGTGTGTTGTTTAGCCTCCATGTGTTTGTATTTTTTACAGATCTTTTCCTTTAATTGATATCTAGTCTTATAGTGTTATGGTCAGAAAAGATATTTGATACCATTTCAATTTTCTTAAATTTACCAAGGCTTGATTTGTGTACCGAGATATGATCTATCTTGGAGAATATCCCATGAGCACTTGAGAAAAATGTGTATTCTGTTGTTATTGGATTGAATGTCCTATAAATATCAATTAAGTCCATCTTGTTTAATGTATCATTTAAAGCTTGTGTTTCCTTTTTTATTTTCATTTTGGATGATCTGTCCATTGGTGAAAGTGGGGTTTTAAAGTCCCCTACTATGAATGTGTTATTGTCGATTTCCCCTTTTTTGGCTGTTAGTGTTTGCTTTATGTATTGACGTACTCCTATGTTGCGTAGGTAAATATTTACAATTGTTATACCTTCTACTTGGATTGATCCCTTGATCATTATGTAGTGTCCTTGTTTGTCTCTTGTAATAGTCTTTATTTTAAGTTTATTTTGTCTGATATGAGAATTGCTACTCCAGCTTTCTTTTGATTTCCTTTTGCATGGGATAACTTTTTCCATCCCCTCACTTTCAGTCTGTATGTGTCCTTAGGTCTGAAGTGGGTCTTTGGAGACAGCATATATATGGGTCTTGTTTTTGTATCCATTCAACCAGTCTGTGTCTTTTTTTTTTTTTCCTGTGGTACACAGACCTCTCACTGTTGTTGCCTCTCCCATTGCGGAGCACAGGCTCCAGACGCACAGTCTCAGCACCATGGCTCACAGGCCCAGCTGCTCAGTGGCGTGTGGGATCTTCCCAGACCAGGACATGAACCTGTGTCTCCTGCATCGGCAGGCTGACTCTCAACCACTGTGCCACCAGGGAAACCCCAGTCTGTGTCTTTTGGTGGGAGCATTTAATCCATTTACATGTAAGGTAATTATGAATATGTATGTTCTTATTCCCATATTTTAAATTGTTTTGGGTTTGTTATTATAGGTCTTTTTCTTCTCTTGTGTTTCTTGCCTAGAGAAGTTCCTTTAGCATTTGTTGTAAAGCTGGTTTTGTGGTGCTGAACTCTCTCAGCTTTTGCTTGTCTGTAAAGGTTTTAATTTCTCCATCAAATCTGAATGTGATCCTTGTTGGGTAGAGTAATCTTGGTTGTAGGTTTTTCTCCTTCAGCACTTTAAATATGTCTTGTCAGTCCTTTCTGGCTTGCAGAGTTTCTGCTGAAAGATCAGCTGTTAACCTTATGGGGATTCTCTTGTGTGTTACTTGTTGTTTTTCCCTTGCAGCTTTTAATATTTTTTCTTTGTATTTAATTTTTGAGAGTTTGATTAATATGTGTGTTGGCATATTTCTCCTTGGATTTATCCTGTATGGGACTCTCTTTGCTTCCTGGAGTTGATTAACTATTTCCTTTCCCATATTAGTGAAGTTTTCAACTATAATCTCTTCAAATATTTTCTCAGTCTCTTTCTTTTTCTCTTCTTCTTCTGGGACCCCTATAATTTGAATGTTGGTGCATTTAATGTTGTCCCAGAGGTCTCTGAGACTGTCCTCAATTCTTTTTTTCTTTATTCTGCTGTGCAGTAATTATTTCCACTCTTTTATCTTCCAGGTCACTTATCTGTTCTTCTGCCTCAGTTATTCTGTTATTGATCCCTTCTAGAGTATTTTTAATTTCATTTATTTTGTTGCTCATCATTGCTTATTTCCTCTGTAGTTCTTCTAGGTCCTTGTTAAATACTTCTTGCATTTTCTGTATTCTATTTCCAGGATTTTGGATAGTCTTTACTGTCATTATTCTGATTTCCTTTTCAGGTTTACTGCCTATTTCCTCTTCATTTTTCAGGTCTGGTGGGTTTTTATCTTGCTCCTTCATCTGCTGTATGTTTTTCTGTCTTCTCATTTTGCTTATCTTACTGTGTTTGTGGTCTCCTTTTTGCAGGCTGCAGGTTTGTAGTTCCCATTGTTTTTGGTTTCTGTCCCCAGTGGCTAAACTTGGTTCAGTGGGTTGTGTAGGCATCTTGATGGGGGGGACTAGTGTCTGTGTTCTGGTGGATGAGGCTGGATCTTGTCTTTCTGGTGGGCAGTTCCACATCTGGTGGTGTGTTTTGGGGTGTCTGTGGCCTTATTATGAATTTAGGCAGCCTCTCTGCTAATGGGTGTGGTTGTGTTTCCATCTTGCTAGTTGTTTGGCATAGGGTGTCCAGCACTGTAACTTGCTGGTCATTGAGTGGAGCTGGGTGCTGGTGTTGAGATGGAGACCTCTGGGAGATTTTCGCTGTTTGATATTATGTGGAGCTGGGAGGTCTCTTGTGGACCAGTGTACTGAAGTTGGTTCTCCCACCTCAAAGGCACAGCACTGGCTCCTGGTTGGAGCACCAAGAGCCTTTCATCCACACAGCTCATAATAAAAGGGAGAAACAATAGAAAGAAAGAAAGAAAGGAAGGAAGGAAGGAAGAAAGAAAGAAAGAAAGGAAGAAAGAAAGAAAAGAGGAAAGAAAGAAAGAGGAAAAAATAAAATAAATTTATTAAAATAAAAAAACAATTATTAAGAAAAAATGTTTTTTTAAGTAAAAATAAAAAAAATGGAGGTACAGAACCCTAGGACAATTGGTGAAAGCAAAGCTATACAGACAAAATCTCACACAGAAGCATACACATAGGCACTCAGAAAAAGAGAAAAAGAGAAAAAAATCATAAATATTGCTCTCAAAGTCCACCTCCTCAATTTGGGATGATTCTTTGTCTATTTAGGTATTCAACAGATGCAAGGTACATCAAGTTGATTGTGGAGATTTAATCCACTGCTCCTGAGGCAGCTGGGAGAAATTTCCCTTTCTCTTCTTTGTTAGCACAGCTCCCAGGGCCTCGCTTTGGATTTGGCCCCGCCTCTGCGTGTAGGTTGCCTGAGGACATCTGTTCTTCGCCCAGACAGGACGGGGTTAGAGGAGCAGCTGATTAAGTGGCTCTGGCTCCCTCAGGCTGGGGGGGAAGGAGGGGTATGGATGCGGGGTGAACCTGTGGCAGCAGAGGCCGGCGTGATGTTTCAGCTGCCTGAGGTGTGCCATGTGTTCTCCCATGGAAGTTTTCCCTGGGTCACAGGACCCTGGAAGTGGCAGGCTGCACAGGTTCCTGGGAGGGGAGGATAGTGACCTGTGCTTGCACACAGTCTTCTTCATGGCGGCAGCAGCAGCCTTAGCGTCTCATGCCTGTCTCTGGGGTCCACATTGTTAGCCGTGGCTCGCACCTGTCTCTGGAGCTCAGTTAAGCAGCGCTCTTATTCCCCTCTCCTCGTGCACCAGGAAACAAAGAGGGAAGAAAAAGCCTCTTGCCTCTTCTGCAGGTCCAGACATTTCCCAGACTCCCTCTGGGCTAGCCATGGTGCATTAACCCCTTCAGGCTGTGTTCATGCCACCAGTCCTCTCCCTGCACTCCAACTGAAGCTGGAGCCTCAGCTCCCAGCCCCCGGCTGCCCCGGCAGGCAAGCCTCTCGGGCTGGTGGGTGCTGGTCGGGACCGCTCCTCTGTGCAGGAATCTCTCCGATTTGCCCTCTGCACCCCTGTTGCTGCACTCTCCTCTGTGGCTCCACAGCTTCCGCCCTCCACCACCCACAGTCTCCACCCGTGAAGGGCCTTCCTAGTGTGTGGAAACCTTTCCTCCTTCTCAGCTCCCTCCCACTGGTGCAGGTCCCATCTCTATTCTTTTGTCTCTGCTTTTTCTCTTTTTCTTTTGCCCTCCCCAGGTACATGGGGAGTTTCTTGCCTTCTGGGAGGTCTGAGGTCTTCTGCCAGTGTTCAGTGGGTGTTCTGTAGGAGTTGTTCCACATGTAGATGTATTTCTGATGTATCTGTGGGGAGGAAGGTGATCTCCACGTCTTACTCTTCCGCCATCTTCCTCCTCTCCATATATATATATATATATATATATATATATATATATATATATATATATATATATTCATATGACATTTTCTTTACCCTTTCATGCATCGATGGATCCTTATGTTGTTTTCATGTCTTAGTTATTGTAAATAATGCTGCAGTGAACATGGGATTTCAGGTATCTCTTAAAGATAATGATTTCATCTTTGGATATATACCCTCAAGTGGAATTCCTGGATCATATAGTAGTTATATATTTAATTTTTTGAGGGACCTCCATATTGTTTTCCATAGTGGCCGTACCTATTTACAATCCCACCAACAGTGCACCATTGTCCGCTTTTTTCCACATCCTCACCAGCACTTGTTATGTTGATAAGAGTATTTTTTTTTATTTAGATTCTGTCATTTTATTCACATAGTACCCAAAAAACTTTCCATGATTAAGCAGTAATTCACAATACATGTATCTTTTGAGGCATTTGCTGCTTTAATAGATGGCTTGTTCCTCTCTTTAATTACAAAAAGAATGAGACCCAAATAAAAAGACTCCTACATTTTTAATAAATGAGAATGTACAAAACTCAATACTTATTCATATTTACTAGAGCTACAAAGTATAATCACTATCAGAAAATTCTAAAATTAAAATTTGTATTCTCCTCTCCCCTTACTAATCTAATATTTATCAATATTCTAACTAAGCAGAACATGTAATCCCACATTTGTCTCAGGAGTTACTCCAAGCACTAGATATGACTGGATTTTCTGATAATGAAATGTTTACCCTTCATGAGGTACCAAGTTCACCATGAGGCCTATCTTCACTTCTCCTTCTAAGGACTTTCATTTCTCATGGTTGCCTCCATATTGGGTAACGGTGGCACCATAGGAGACATGACAATCCATGTATTCTTGTAATACATACAGAGTTTTATTAAGAATCCCTGGAAAGGGGGACATTATATTATATATTGTCAGAATACTTTAAAAAAAACAGTCATTTACTTTTTAAACAAGAGAATCTGATTGAATTAAATGTGGGTTAAACTCAATGGACTCTTTAAATTGAACTTTAGTGATTTTCTCATTTGTACAAGAGTATCAAAATCCAAGGTCTTAACATCATGATAAATTGTCTAGAAACTCATTTACTAAGAATGCATAAGACCCTGAAAAGGTTGTCCTGGGATGCCTGAAACATGTTCACAGCTGATTTATGCCAGAACAGAGGCCATGAAGAACTCTGAAGGATAGTCACCAGCTGTTAAGGGTTCCCATTTCCAGGTAAGTACAGTTCTCCATTATGTGCTGCACTTACCAGGTAACATCAGTCTCGTTTGGACAGTCTTTTCTTCATCTTCCTTATTTCTTTATGTTAAGGTGATCATCGACTTTATATAAGCACCCACAGATAACTGTTCATTATTAGAACACTCATCATATTTAGGCCACTTCCTAAAGACACGTAGAGCAAATCTTAATGCTTTCACTGAGATATTTCCAATATAAATTGTAAAGGAGATAATTTTTTTTTTCCTACACAGGAAATTACTTAGTATCATCAACAGTATGTATAGATGACATTATACATCAACTAAACCTCAATTTTAAAAATGGAAACAAAACAGTATGTAGGTTCTCAGGTTTTTGTAAGAGATGAGTAAAGTCCCTTTACTCACCTGCTTCCTAACAATGACCCTGGACATTTCAGCTTAGGTCTTGAGGTACATATTCTTTTGGGTCTCCTCCATCCTATTCTCATATTTTGAATCTGGTAACAGAAAATAAAACAGGAAATGTATTATATTTTATTATTATTTTTGGCCATGCCACGTGACTTGGAGGATATTAGTTCCCTGATCAGGGACTGAATCCAGGCCTGCAGCAGTGAAAGTGTGGAGTCCTAACCACTGGACTGCCAGAGAATTTCCAGGAAATTTTTTTAAAAAACTGATTTAATCTTTGGTCTAGTAACTCCAGTGTGCAAGTAATGAAATGGAGAATACCCACTTATATACTAACTCACACACTCCTTCTCAACAGGGAAAATGTACTTGTCTAAAAAGGAACATACTAGTTCATTATTTGTGTTAATAACGGAAACAGTAGAACATGTCTGAGAGTATATTTTCAAGAGTTGCAATAGGGATGGAAATCCGATTTAATCTTTAGAATCTCAATCATCTGAACTGACACTGTACTGCAAAGCAAAAGCAAAGCAAAAGCAAAGCTTTAGAATCTCAATCACCTGAAATGACACTGTACAGAAAAGCAAACAATGCTGACAGAAAATATTCTACATTTTCTCCTGTGGCTTTTACAACCTTTGAAAGGAAATTGGTGCCCACTGAAACTACCGATTTATGCTAAAGGAGTATTGGTGCCTTGTGTCTGCTCCCCTGTTGAAAAAGTTCTCAATAAATGTTTTGACTCCTTCACAGCACTGATGGGACTTTCTCTCTAGTATGTTTTTTCCTATGTCTGAAAAGATTCGAGCTCTGACTAAAGGCTTTCCCACAATCATGACATTTGAAGGGTTTCTCCCCAGTGTGGGTTCTTCGATGTTGAATCAGGATTGCACTTCGGCTGAAAGCCTTTGCACACATGTCACATGTATAAGGTTTCTCTCCACTGTGGATCCTCTGATGTAGATTAAGGGCTGAGCTCTGAGTAAAGACTTTCCCACATTCATTACACTTGTGTTGTTTTTTTCGAGTACGGTTTCCCTGTCTTCTTTCAAACTTTCTATCTTGTTCACAGGTTCCTCTAAATGTGAAACTCTGGGAAGCATTCATTTGAAGAGTGTTAGAAACTTTGTGATGCAGTTCTTTGCCTGAAGAAGTCTTTCGCCTTGAAGCTGATTTCACATTTATAGTTCCGGTGTCTCTATCATTTTGTCTTAAGGTGTGATGCTCCTTCGATGCCCACTGCAGTTGCTTTTTTGTGGGCTTAAGCTGGCTACGTGGTGTCTCCTGAGTGATTTCACAAGTTGATAGCTTCTTTGCAAGCATGTCCTCATTTCGTCCAAGAGAGACCTGTTCAGCCGCCCTGTCATGCTCTTTCTCCAGCTCCTCCAGCATCACCACGGCTTCCTCTCCATTCTCTGGTCGGTTCTCTTCAAACCAGGCCTGCAGCTCCTCAGGCAACATGGCCAGGAACTGCTCCAGCACCAGCAGCTCCAGGATCTGCTCCTTGCTATGCACCTCTGGCCTCAGCCACTGACAGCACAGCTCGCAGAGCCGGCTCAGAGCCTCCCGGGGCCCAGATGACTCTTGGTAGTCAAACTGCCTGAACCGCTGGTGGTAGGTCTCTGAGCTGTAGTAGCTGCTCCAGTGGCGGTTGGAGACCATATTAGAGGCCTGCCCTCCCTCTCCCACCTTCATTACCAGAATGCAGTCAGGGTCCCCTGAAGTTTGTGGAAGGAGTTTTGATGTCTCTCTCAATTTTGCAGACATTTGGACTAGGAATAGCTCAGAACTGCTGGGCTTTAATCTTCAAGAAGGTGAAACTCTCCTTATGGACACTCCTCCGGCCTCGGAAGGACGACCCCGCGTTTTTCGATAAGAGTATTTTTGAACAAAGATTTAGAGAAAGGGAGTCAGTCATAGGACATCTCTAGGAAGAGCCAGACAGGCAAGAGGAAATAAAAGGCAGGAATACTCTTTGTGTGCTCCAGGAATTGCAAGGTGGTCAGTAAGAAAAGAATGGAGTAAGCAAGGAGATTGAGACTAGATTCTTTTTACCATCACTAAAGCAGCAGGGACAAGATTGCCTGAAGTTATGTAGGTTATAGCATGGGCTTTGGATTTTACTTAGACGGGGAGAATCTTGAGCAGAGTGGTAATGTGATCTGAACTATGTTTTAAAGCGATCATTCTGGCTGCTATGTGGAGAATGGGCTGAAGAGGCAAGAATGAAAACTCAAGGGCCAGTTAGGAGGCCAGGGGAGAAGTGAATGTGGCTTGATCCAAGTAGCAGTGGAGTTGGTGAGAAAGTTTTGGATTCATCCTGAAGGATTTGCCCATGGATTGGATGTGGGCTACAGAAGAAAGAAAAGACTCAAGGATCAGCCAATATTTTTGAACTAAGTAACTGGTAAACTGAATATGTCATTTACTGATTTGGGGAAGAGTTAGGGAGGAATAGGCTTTTCAGGATAAAGCAAGTGCTGAGTTTTGTATATGTTAAGTTTGTAATGTCTATTATTCAACCCAGCAGAGAACATGGATTCTACAGCCTGACTTCCTGGTGCACATCCCAGCTTTGCCACTTACTTGCTTGTGTGAGGTTCTGATATTTCCTTTACCTTTCTGTCCTCAGTTTCCTCATCTGTGAAATGAGAATAATAATAAATTGTTATGAGGATTTAATACATGTAAAGTGCTTGGCATAGTGCATGGAGCAAAGTAAACACTGAAATAATATGCCAATAAAATAATAAAATATAATAATAAGTTATATAAAATATTGAATAAGCATATATATGAGTTTGGAGTTCAGAATAGATGTCTGGGCTATAAATCTGGAGTCATCAGAGCATAGATGCTATTTCAAGCCATATGACTAGATGAGGTCACATAGGGAGTGAGAGTAGATAGAAAAGGTGACATCCCTGGAGGCTGAGTCCTGGGGCACTACAAGGCTTAGAAGTGAAGAAAAGGTAAAAGAATCTAAGTCTACAAGTTGTTGATACATTTTAAAGAACTTTACATTTCTTGTGTGCTTTCATATTATTACTTGAAAATTCAGCGGAGTGACTCATAAAGAACAACATTCCCCTGAAAATGTGTCTGCTGTGGGGCCTGCAGCAGAGCCTATCTTGGAATAACACTTGTCATTCTAGGAAGGCAGCTGGTGTGTCAATCTGCCAGCCATGCATTACACATTTTATTTCCAAGTAAGCAGGCATAAAGCAGGGAGATGTGATAATATTTTCAAGAAGACCAGGAGAGCTAAAAGGGTGTTAGCCTTCAAAGTATCCCCATTGGGAGGCAACGTACATAATTAAGTATCACTTATTTTAGCATGTTTCTTTTTAATACACTATTTGGGGAATTGTTATTGAATAACTAAGAATTATAAAAGAGAGTCAGTTTCTTTTATGGGTGACATCTTTTTTTATTTTGGTAATATATGTAACAAATACTTGCCATCTTACCCCATTATTAAACCTGCAAGCCAGTGACATTGATTATATTCACAAAGTTGTGCAACTATGACCATTGCCTAGTTCCAAATCTTTTTCATTACCCCAAACAGAAACTCTGTAACCATTGAGCAATAACTCAGCATTTCCCTCTCACTCCAAGCCCTACTAACCTACATTCTTCCTCTATGCATTTATCTACTCTAGATATTTTATGTAAGTGCAAGCATAATATTTCCCTTCTATATCTGGCTTATTTCACTTAACACAATATTTTCAACGTTTATCCATGTTGTACCACATATCAGAACTAAATTGTTTTTAATAGCTGAATAATATTCCATAATATGTATATACCACATTTTGGTTATCCATGCTGTTGAAGGACACTTGCTTTGATCCCATCTGGGCTATTGTGAATAATGTTGCAATGAACAATGGGGTACAAATAAAAGTTTGTGTCTCTGTTTTCAATTCTTTTGGGTATATATTTAGTAGTAGAACTTCTGGGTCATATGGTACTTCTGTGTTTAGTTTTTTGAGCAACTTCCAAACTGTTTTCCACAGCATCTGTACCTCTTTACATTCCCACTAGCAATGAACAAGTGTTCCAATTCCTCCACATCCTTACCAACAGTTGTTATTATTTTTTTTTCTGATTATAGCCATCCTAATGTGTGTGAAGTGGTATATCATTGTGGTTTTGATTTACATTTCCTTAATGACTAGAATGTTGAGCATCTTTTTATGTGTTTATTGGCTATTTGTATAGGTTCTTTGAAGAAATGCCTGTTCAAGTCCTTTTCCATTTTTTGTTTGGGTTGTTTGTCTTCTTGTTGTTAAGTTGTATGAGTTCTCCATATATTCACGAAATTAATCCATTATCAGATACATGGTTTCCAAATATTTTTCTAACTATTCTGTAGGTTATCTTTTTACTTTCTTGATAATGCACACAAGTTTTAATTTTCATGAGGTCCAATTTACCTATTTTTTCTTTTGTTGTTTGTGCCTTTAATGTTGTATCTAAGAAACTGTTACCGAATCCAAGGATATGAAGATTTACTCCTACATTTTCTTCTCAGAGTTTAATTGTTTTAGCTCTTATATTTAGGCCATTGATTCTTTTTGAGTTAATTCTTTTATATGGTGTGAGGTAGGGATCAAGCTTCACTCTTTTGCAGTGGAAATCCAGTGGAATTCTTTTGCAGTGGAAATCCAGTGGAATTCTTCATTCTTTTGCAGTGGAAATCACCATATGTTAAAGAGACACTTCTTTTCCCATTGAATGGATCAGATACCCATATCAAAAATCAACTGGTCATAGATGTATATGTTTATTTTTAGAATCTCATTCTATTCCATTGGTCAATATGTCTAATCTTTCAGAACCACATAGTCTTGATTATTATAGCTTTGCAGTAAGTTTTATTTTTTAATTGAAGTACAGTTGACATACAAAGTAATGTTAGTTTCAGGTGTACTACATAATGATTTGATACATTATGAAATGATTACAACAAAAAGTCTAATAACAATGTCCACATAAATATTATTAAAATATTGGTCACATTCCTTATGCTGTATATTATACCCTTGTGACTTATATATTATATAACTTGAGGTTTGTACTTTTAATTCCTTCACTTACTTTGCCTACCCCCTAGCCCTACCCCCCTTTCTGGCAACCACCCATTTGTTTTCTGTATCTCTGAGTCTGCTTTTGTTTTGTTTTCTTTGTGTGTGTTTTCTTAGATTCCACATATAAGTGATATCATATGGTATTTGTCTTTCTCTGTGTGACTTATTTCACTTAGCATAATACTCTCTAGATCAATCCATGTTGTTGCAAATGCCAAGATTTCATTTATTTTTATGGTAATATTCCATTGTATATATGTGTACCATTTCTTCTTTTTTTTTTTTTTTTACATTGGGGTATAATTGATTTACAATGTTGTGTTAGTTTCAGGTGTACAGCAAACGGTTCAGTTATACATATACAAATATCCATTGTTTTTCAAGCTCTTTTCCCATATAGGTTATTATAGAATATTTCATAGAGTTCCCTGTATTATACAGTAGGTCCTTTTTTATTATCTATTTTATATATAGAAGCATGTATATTATTCCCCCACCACATTTCCCCTTTGGTAACCATAAGTTTGTTTTCAAAAAGTCTGTGAGTCTTTTTCTCTTTTGTAAATAAGTTTATTTGTATTATCATTTTAGATTCCACATACAAGTGATATTATATGATATTTGTCTTTCTCTCTGTCTGACTTATTACACTTAGTATGATAATCTCTAGGTCCATCCATGTTGCTTCAAATGGCATTATTTCATTGTAGTTTATGGCAAATAATATTCCATTGTATATATATACCACATCTTCTTTATCCATTCCTCTGTCGATGGACATTAAGGTTGCTTCCATGTCTTGGCTATTGTAAATAGTACTGCAATGAACATTGGGGTGCATGTATCTTTTCAAATTATGGTTTTCTCCAGATATATGCTCAAGAGTGGGGTTGCTGAATCATATGGTAGCTCTGTTTTTAGTTTTTTAAAGAACCTTCATACTGTTCTCCATAGTGGCTGCACCAGTATACATTCCCACCAACAGTGTAGGAGGGTTTCTTTTTCTCTACATCCTCACCAGCACTTGTTATCTTGATAAGAACATTTTTCAATTGTACCTTTATTTTTCCTGTCATTCTATGCTGGTTAGGATCTCTAAAAAGTGTTGAATAGAAGTGATAAACCTTGTCTTATTCATTTTAAAGAGAATGTTTTTGTTTCCCCATCAAAAATGATCCTTCTGAAATTGAAGATGATACAAATAGATGGAAAGATATACTATGTTCTTGGATTGGAGGAATCAATATTGTTAAAATGACTATATTACCCAGTAATCTGCAGATTCAATGCAATCCTTATCAAATTACCAATGGCATTTTTTTGCAGATCTAGAACAAAAAAGTCTTAAAATTTTTATGGAAGCACAAAAGATCCCAAATAGCCAAAGCAATCTTAAGAAAGAAAAATGGAGCTGGAGGAATCAGGCTCCCTGACTCAAGATGATACTACAAAGTTACAGTAATCAAGACAGTATAGTACCTGCACAAAAACAGAAATATAGATCAATGGAGCAGAATAGAAAGTCCATAAATAAACCCACGCACCTATGGTCAATTAATCTATGACAAAGAAGCAAGAATATGCAATGGAGAAAAGACAGTCTCATCAATAAGTGGTTCTGGGAATACTGGACAGCTACATGTAAAAAAATGAAATTAGAACCTCCATACACAAAAATAAACTCAAAATGGATCAAAGATCTAAATAGAGGAAAACATAGGCAGAACACTTTTTGACATAAATTGCAGCAATATCTTTTTGGATCCACCTTCTAGAGTAATGAAAATAAAAACAAATATAAACAAATTGGACATAATTAAACTTAAAAACTTTTGTGTAGTAAAGGAAACCATAAACAAAATGAAAAGACAACCCACAGAATGGGGGAAAATATTTGTAAATGAAGTGACCAACAAGGGATTAATCTCCAAAATAATGCTGCAATGAACATTGATGCACATCTACATTTTCAAATTAGGGTTTTTGTTTTCTTCAGGAGAATATCCAGAGGTAAAATTGTTGGATCTTATAGCATTTCTATTTTAAAATTTTTGAGGAACTTCCATATTGTTTTCCATAGTGGCTGCACCAATTTACAATCCCAACAGTGCCCCAGGCTTCTCTCTTCTCCATAACCTTACCAACACTTGTTATTTGCTGTCTTTTTGATGGTAGCCATTCTCACAAGTGTGAGGTACTCTCTCATTGTGCTTTTGATTTGCATTTTCCTGATGATTAGTGATGTTGAGTATCCTTTCATGTGTCTGTTGGATATCTGTATGTATTCTTTGGAAAAATGCCTATTCAGGTCCCTTGCCAATTTTTAAATCAGGTTGTTTGTTATTTTGGTGTTGAGTTGTATGAGTTGTTTGTATATTTTGGATATGAGTTCCTTAACTAATATACTGCTTGCAAATATATTCTCCCATTCAGTAGGTTACCTTTTTGTTCTATTAATGGTTTTCCTTTCTGAGTAATACTTTTTAGTTTGGTGTAGTCCCATTTGTCTAATTTTGCTTTTGTTTCCCTTGGTTGAAGAGACAAATCCAAAAAAATATTGCAGCCACTACTGTCAAAGAGCATACTCCCTATATTTTCTTCTAGGAGTTTTATGGTTTCAGGTCTTACATGTAATTCTTTAATCCATTTCTAGTTTATTTTTGTATATTATGTGAGAAAGTAGCCCAAGTTTTATTCTTTTTCATGTCACTGTACAATTTTCCCAACACCACTTATTAGACAGGCTTTTTCCCCCCATTGTATATTCTTGCCTCCTTTATCATAGATTAATTGACCATATAAATGTGGGTTTATTTCTGGACTCTCTATACTATACTGTGTGTAGTGTTGATCTATGAGCCTGTTTTTGTGCCAATACCATACTGTTTTGATGTATTTACTGTAGCTTTGTAGTACAGTTTAAAATCAAGAGACATGATACCTCCAGATTTGTTTTCCCTTCTCAGGATTGTTTGGCTATTCAGGGTCCTTTTGTCTCCATACACATTTTAGAATTATTTGTTCTAGCTCTGTGACAGCTAGAAATTCATATTTTGATAGGGGTTGCATTTAATCTGTAGATGGCTTTTTAATTTTATTATTTTAACAGTATTAATTCTTTCAGTCCATGACCATGGTATGTCTTTCTGTTTGTGTCATCTTCAGTTTCTTTCATCAATGTCATATTGTTTTCCAAATTCAAGACTTTTACTTTCTTAGTTAGATTTAGGTATCTTATTCTTTTTGAATAAATAATTGTAAATGGAATTATTTTCTTAATTTCTTTGATAATTTGTTATTAGTGTATAGAAACACAACAGATTTCTGTATATTAATTTTGTATCCTGCAACTTTATTGAATTCATTTATTAGTATTGATACTAATAGATTTTTGGTGGTGTCTTTATGGGATTCCATATACATAGTATAATGTCATCTGCAAATAGTGACAGTTTTATATCTTCCTTTCCAGTTTGGATTTCTTTCTTACCTTTCTTTTTTTTTTTTCTTTTTGCCTGATTACTGTGGCTAGAAACTTCCAATACTGTGTTGAATAACAGTGGTGAGAATGGGAATCCTTGTTTTATTCTTGATCTTAGAGGAAATGTTTTCACCTTTTAGTATGATATTACCTGTAGGTCTGTTATATATGGTGTTTATTACTTCAGTTTGATCCCTCCATACCCACTTTATTGTTAGGAGTTTTTATCATAAATAGATATTGAATTTTGTCAAAAGCTGTTTCTGCATCTATTGAGATAATCATATGATTTTTATTCTTCAATTTGTTAATGTGGTATATCACATTGATTGATTTGCAAATACTGAACCAATCTTACATCCTGGATAAATTGCATTTGATTGTGGTGTGTGATCCTTTAAATGTATTGTTGAATTCAATTTGATATTTTGTTGAGGATTTTTGCATGTGTGTTCATATTGGCCTGTAATTTTCTTTTTTTTTTCTTTTTCTCTTTTTTTTTTGTGGTGTCTTTGTCTAGCTTTGGTATCTGGGACTTATAGAATGCTGCTGGACTTATACAATGAGTTCAGAAGAATTCCCTCCTCTTTAATTTTTTTGTAATAGTTTGAGAAGGATAGGTATTAACTCTTCTTTAAATGTTAGGTAGAATTCACCTGAAGCTGCCTGGTCTGAAGCTGAAATTCCATTTCATTGGAATATAATTGTTCATAGTAATCTCGTATGATACTTTTTATGACTGTGGGGTTGGTTGCAATTTCTTCTCTTCCACTTCTTATATATTTGGTCTTCTCTCTTTTTTTTCATTATGTGTCTGGCTAAAGGTTTATCAATTTTGTTTATCATTTCAAAGATCCAGTTCTTGGGGCTTCCCTGGTGGCACAGTGGTTAAGAATCCACCTGCCAATGCAGGGGACACAGGTTTGAGCCCTGGTCCAGAAGATCCCACATGCCACGGAGTAGTTAAGCCTGTGCACCACAACTACTGAAATCCACATGCTTAGAACCTGTGCTCTGCAACAAGAGAAGCCACTTCAATGAGAAGCCTGCACACTGCAACAAAGAGTAATCCCCACTCGCTGCAACTAGAGAAAGCCCACGTGCAGCAACAAAGACATAACACAGCCAAAAATAACAATTAATAAAATAAATAAATTTAAGAGAAGAAGATCCAGTTCTTACTTTCTTTGATCTTTTCTATTTTTTTAGTCTCTATTTTACTTCTGCTCTCATTTTTATTATTTCTTCTCTTCAACTAACTTTGGGTTTCATTTGTTCTTCTTTTTCCAGATCCTTTAGGTAAGGTTACATTGTTTATTTGAGCTTTTCTTATTTACTGAGGTAGGCTTGCATTACCATAAACTTCCCTCTTAAAACTACATTTTCTGTGTCATAGATTTCAGATCATTGTGTTTACACTTTTTGCTTGTCTTCAGGTAGTTTTTGATTGTCTCTTTGATTTCTCCAGTAACCCACTGGTTGTTTAATAGCAAATTTTTTAGCTTCATGTGTTTGTGAGTTTCGCAGCTTTTTTCCTGTAGTTGATTTCTAGTCTCACACCACTGTGTTTGGGAAAGATGCTTTACATGATTTCAACCTTCTTAACTTTAGCAAGACTTGGTGTGTGGCCTATGATATAACCTATCCTGAAAAATATTCCATAAGCACTTGAAAAGAATGTTATTCTGCTGCTTTTCGAAAATTCTTCTTTATATATCTATTATGTTCATCTACTCTAATGTATCATTTAAAGTCAGTGTTTCCTTATTGATTTTCTGTCTAAATGATCAGTCCACTGATGTCTGTACAGTGTTAAATTCCCCTTTTAACATTACATTACTGTCAATATCTCCTTTTATGTTTGTTAATAATAAAGCACATGATCTATGTATTTAGGTCCTTCTATGTTGGGTGTATATATAATTACAATTGGTATACCATCTTGTTGAATTGATCTCTTTATCACTATGTAATGTCCTTCTTTGTCTCTTGTTACAGTCTTTGTTTTAATGTCTCATTTGTTTGATATAAGTATTGCTGTCCTCACTTTTTAAAATTTCCATTTGCATGGAATATCTTTTCTTTCTTTTTTATTGGAATATAGTTGATTTACAATGTTGTGCTAGTTTCAGGTACACAGCAAACTGATTCAGTTATACATACATATATATTTATTTTTGTCAGATTCTTTTCCCTTATAGGTTTTTGAAAAATTTTGAGTGTAGTTCCCAGTGCTATGTAGTGAGTTCTTGTTGGTTATCTATTTTATATATAGTAGTATGTATATGTTAACTCAAATACTTAATTTATTATTCCCCCCTTTCCCCTTTGGTAACCATAAGTTTGTTGTCTGTGTCTGTGGGTCTGTTTTGTAGATAATTTCATTTGTATTTTTTCTTTGTAGATTCCACATATAAGAGATATCATGTGATATTTGTCTTCCTCTGTTTAGCTTACTTCACTTAGTGTGATAATATCTAGGTTCATCCATGTTGCTGCAAATGGCATTATTTTATTCTTTTTTATGGCTAATATTCAACTACATAGATATACCAAACCTTCGAATATTTTTTCAGTTTCCTCACTTTGAGTTGCATGTGTCTTTACATCTGAAGTGAGATTCTTGTAGGCAGCATATACATGGTTCTTGACTTTTTTTTTATCTAGTCATTCACTATCATTTGATTGGAGCATTTAGTGCATTTACATTTTTTTTCTTGTTTTAAATTGAAGTATAGTTGATTTACAATTTTGTGTTAATTTCTGCTGTACAGCAAAGTGATTCACTTATTCATATGTATACATACTTTTTATATTCTTTTCCATTATGGTTTACCACAGGATATTGAATATAGTTCCATGTACTACACAGTGGGATCCTTTTGTTTATCCATTCTATATATGATAGTTTGCATCTGCTAACCTCAAACTCCCACTCCATTTCCCCCGCACCCTTGGCAACCACAAGTCTGTGCACTATATCTGTGAGTCAGTTTCTGTTTCATAGATAAGTTCATTTGTATCATATTTTAGATTCCACATATAAGGGATATCATATGGTATTTGTCTTTCTCTTTCTGACTTACTTCACTTAGTATGATAATCTCTAGGTCCATCAATGTTGCTGAAAATGGCATTATTTCATTCTTTTTTATGGCTGAATAATATTCCACTGAATATAGGTATCACATCTTCTTATCCATTTAGCTGTCAATGGACAATTAGGTGATTCACATCTTGGTTGTAATAAATTGTGCTATTATGAACTTAGGGGTACTTGTATCTTTTTGAATTATAGTTTTGTCCAGATATATGCTCAGGAGTGGGATTGCTGGATCATATGGAAACTCTATTTTTAGTGTTTTGAGTAATCGCCATACTATTCTCCATAGTGGCTGTATCAATTTACATTCTCATCAGCAGTGCAAGAGGGTTCCCTTTTATCCACACCCTCTCCCTTTGTTCTTTGTAGCATTTGTTGTTTGTAGATTTTTTGATGATGGCCATTCTGATTGGTGTGAGATGATACCTCATTGTACTTTTCATTTGCATTTCTCTAATAATTAGTGATGTTGGGCATCTTTTCATATGCCTCTTGGCCATCTGTATGTCTTCCTTGTAGAACTGTCTTTTCAAGTCTTCCACCCATTTTCTGATTGGGTTGTTTGTTCTGTGGATATTGAGCTGCATGAGCTGTTTGTATATTTTGGAGATTAATGCCTTGTCGGTTGCTTTGGTTGCAAATATTTTCTCCCATACTGGGGGTTATATTTTTGTCTTGTTGATGGTTTCCTTTGCAGTGCAAAAGCTTTTAAGTTTAATTAGGTCCCATTTGTTTATTTTTGTTTTTATTTTCATTACTTTAGGAGGTGGGTCAAAAAAGATCTTGCTGTGATTTACATCAAATAGTTTTTTCCCTATGTTTTCGTCTAAGAGTTTTATAGTGTCCAGTTTACATTTAGGTCTTTAATCCATTTTAAGTTTATTTTTGTGTATGGTGTTAGGGAGTGTTCTAATTTCATTCTTTTACATGTAGCTGTCCAGTTTTCCCAACACCACTTATTGAAGAGACTGTTTTCTCCATTAGATATTCTTGCATCCTTTGTCATAGATAAGGTGACACTAGGTGAGTGGAGCTATCTCTGGGCTCTCTATTCTGTTCCATTGATCTATATTTCTGTTTTTGTGTCAGTACCATACTGTCTTGATTACTGTAGCTTTGTAGTATAGTCTGAAGTCAGGAAGCCTGATTCCTCCAGCTCTGTTTTTCTCTCTCAAGATTGCTTTGACTATTCGGGGTCTTTTGTGTTTCTGTACAAATTGTAAAATTTTTTGTTCTAATTCTGTGAAAAATGCCATTGGTAATTTGATAGGGATTGCACTGAATCTGTAGATTGCTTTGGGTAGTATAGTCATTTTCACAGTACTGATTCTTCCAATTCAAGAACATGATATATCTTTCCATCTGTTTGGGTCATCTTTGATTTCTTTCATCAGTATCTTATAGTTTTCTGAGTACAGGTCTTTTGCTTCCTTAGGTAGGTTTATTCCTAGGTATTTTATTATTTTTGTTGCAGTGGTGAATGGGATTGTTTCCTTAATTTCATTTTCTGATCTTCTGTTGTTAGAGTACAGGAATTCAAGGGATTTCTGTGCATCAATTTTATATTCTGCAAATTTACCAAATCCGTTGATTAGCTCTATTACTTTTTTGGTGGCTTCTTGAGGATTTTCTATGTATAGTATCATGTCATCTGTGAACAGTGACTGTTTACTTCTTTTCCAATTTGTATTCTTTTTATTTGTTTTTCTGCTCTGATTGTCTGGCTAGGGCTTCCAAAACTATGTTGAAAAAAAAGTGGTGAGAGTGGATGACCTTTTCTTGTTCCAGTTTTAGAGGAAATGGTTTCAGTTTTTCACCATTGAGAATGATGTTGGCAGTGGGTTTGTCATATATGGCCTTTATTATGTTGAGGTACGTTCCCTCTGTGCCCACGTTCTGGAGTGTTTTTATCATAGTGGTGTTGAATTTTGTCAAAAGCTTTTTCTGCATCTTTTGAGATGATCGTATGATTTTTATTCTTTAACTTGTTAATATAGAATATCACATTGATTGATTTGCATATATTGAAGAATCCTTGCATCCCTGGGATAAATCCTACTTGATCATGGTGTATGAACCTTTTAATGTGTTGTTGAATTCTGTTTGCTAGTATTTTGTTGAGGATTTTTGCATCTATGGTCATCAGTGTTATTGGTCTGTAATTTTCTTTTTTGTGTGTGATATCTTTGTCTGGTTTTGGTATCAGGGTGATCTTGGCCTTGTAGAATGAGTTTGGGAGTGTTCCTTCCTCTGCAATTTTTTGGAAGAGTTTGAGAAAGATAGGTGTCAGCTCTTCTCTAAATGTTTGATAGAATTCACCTGTGAAGCCATCTGGTCCTGGATTTTTGTTTGTTGGAAGATTTTTAATTACAGTTTCAATTTCATTACTTGTGATTTGTCTGTTTATATTTTCTATTTCTTCCTGGTTCTGGTTTTGATGGTTGTACATTTCTAAGAATTTTTCCATTTCTGCCAGGTTGTCTATTTTATTGGCATATAGTTGCTTGTAGTAGTCTCTTATGATCCTTTGTATTTCTGTGGTGTCAATTGTAATTTCTCCTTTTTCATTTCTAATTTTATAGATTTGAATCCTCTCCCTTTTTTTTCTTGAGTCTGGTTATACTTTTATCAATTTTGTTTATCTTCTAAAAGAACCAATATTTAGTTCTATTGATCTTTGCTATTGTTTTCTTTGTTTCTATTTCATTTATTTCTGCTCTGATCTTTAGGATTCCTTTCCTTCTACTTACTTTGGGGGTTTGTTGTTGTTGTTCTTGTTGTTGTTCTTTCTCTAGTTGCTTTATGTATAAAGGTAGATTGTTTATTTGAGATTTTTCTTATTTCTTGTGGTGAGATTGAATTGCTGTAAAGTTCCCTCTTAGAACTGCTTTTGCTGCATCCCGTAGCTTTTGGGTCATTGTATTTTCATTGTGATTTGTTTCTATGCATTTTTTTATTTCCTCTTTCATTTCTTCAGTGATCTCTTGGTTATTTAGTAGCATATTGTTTAGCCTCCATAAGAAAAGTTGCTTGACACAATTTCAATTTTCTTAATACCAAGGCTTGATTTGTGACCCAAGATGTGATCTATCCTGGAGAATGTTCCATGTGCACTTGAGAAGAAAATGTATTCTGCTGATTTCAGGTGGAACATCATATAAATATCAATTAAGTTTATCTGGTCTACTGTGTCATTTAAATTTTGTGTTTCCTTGTTTATTTTCTGTCTGGATGATCGTGTATTTGTGTAAGTGGGGTGTTAAAGTCCCCCACTATTATTGTGTTACTGTCAGTTTCCCCTTTTATGGTTATTATCATTTGCCTTTTGTATTGTGGTGTTCCTATGTAGGGTGCATAAATATTTATAATTGTTATATCTTCTTGGATTGAGACCTTGATCATTATGTAATGTTCTCCTTTGTCTCTTGTAATAGTCTGTATTTTAAATTCTATTTTGTCTGATGTGAGAATTGCTACTCAAGCTTTCTTGTGATTTCCATTTCCATAGAATATCTTTTGCCATCCCCTTACTTTCAGTCTGTATGTGTCTCTAGGTCTGAAGTGGATCTCTTGTAGACAGCATATATATGGGTCTTGTGTTTGTATCCATTCAGGAAGCCTGTGTCTTTTGGTTGGAGCATTTAATCCATTCATATTTAAGGTAATTATTGATATGTATGTTCCTATTACCATTTTCTTAACTGAAATGTTTTGCGTTTGTTTGATGGGTCTTTTTCTTCTCTAGTGTTTCCAGCCTAGGGAAGTTCCTTTAATATTTGTTGTAAAGCTGGTTTGGTGGTGCTGAATTCTCTTAGCTTTTGCTTGTCTGTAAAGCTTTTGATTTCTCTGTTGAATTTGAATGAGATCCTTGCTCAGTAGCGTAATCTTGGTTATAGGTTTTTCCTTTTCATCACTTTAAATATATCCTGCCCCTCCATTCTGGCCTGCAGAGTTTCTGCTGAAAAATAAT